>NC_082397.1:10390258-10423287 GCF_031168955.1 Gadus macrocephalus | reverse complement strand
AACAACACTGTGTGTAGTCCCTGAGTGTAGCGCTACGCAAACATTCATTCACTAATGCATGCAGTAACACAACGTACCTTCCGTGCAAACATAAGCTTTTGCGGCGTGACACAGGCCATGGACAACGTGTGTGTGTGTGTGTGTGTGTGTGTGTGTGTGTGTGTGTGTGTGTGTGTGTGTGTGTGTGTGTGTGTGTTTGTTTGGGTGATGGAGAGAGATATTTCGACTGGTCCGTGTCCTGTGCAGCCAGAAGCTTATGCTAAACCGTATGGATTACTCCATCCGACAGATGTTTGTTACTTGTGTACTTTAACACACGGCCAGAGAGCAGTCCCACCATTAGAAGATATCTCACATTGTCCAACAGTGTCTCTCTATCCCTCTCTCCGACTCTCTCTCTTTCTATCACTCTGCACCTTGCCCTTCCTTGCCCTCTCTCTCTCTCTCACACACTCTCTCTATCTTGCTCAATATATCTCTCTCTCTTCCTTTCTCTCTCTGAATAGTTATACATAAATATCCATATCTATCTCTTGTTCTCAATCATTCACTCTCGCTCTGCCTACACTATGTGTGTGTGTGTGTGTGTGTGTGTGTGTGTGTGTGTGTGTGTGTGTGTGTGTGTGTGTGTCTCTCTCTCTCTCTCTCCCTCCCTCTCTCCCTCAATCACTCCCTCCCATCCTCTCCTACTATGACTCTCCCACCATTCCAGTCCACCATTACTCATACCACCGTTAGTCACATCTCCGCTTCCCCGTCAGCGATTGTCACCTCGATTGTAGAGAAAACCTCTAACCAGGTGCGTCTCACGCTCCATGCGGCAGACAGCAGTCAGCGGCTGTCCTGCGTCGTGGCCTCGCTCTCCTTTCACAAGTCCCCCTCTACCTGTCCTCCCTCTCATTCATGTTTCATCCCCTTCATGTTTCTGCCCTCTGTCGTCATGCCGGTCGGCCCCCTTCTGTTGCTGTTACTTTGCCTCCTGTTCGTTTTTTAATCCATGAGCAATATCCATGTGGACTCCGTTTATATAAAGAAATTATACTAAAATCTGTTTGCGGCTAATGGCGTGGGGAAATGGCGTTCCATCGGCTGCAAAGCCATGGAGAAGCGGCCGGCCCGCGCCACAATCAGGCCAGGGAGTGACTTTAATGCACGGCAGATTAAAAGGTCTGGTATCGCCCGCACACATCTGGCACTTTGGCGCGGTGGACGGGGATGCAAAGGGGAGTGTGTCACCGGAGTTTGACGCGCGGTAATCCCTCATTCTGTCCGTCTCTCATTTGCAGGCCGTGCAGCTGCTGGCCGTTCAATTACGCCTCAAAAACTAGGAAACATTTTTGAACTCGGACAACTTTTAAAAGCTGCTCTAGCTTCATTACTCGTTTACTTATATTTACATTTTTGTGTTAGTATTTTGTATTATCAATTTGAATAATAGGAATAAAAAAGTTATTTTGTTAAGTAGTAGTCTTATAAGTAGCAGTAGTATCAGTCGAAGCAGTTAGGGGGTAAAAGGAACAGTATTTAGCTGTGGTTGTAATCAGTATTGGTGTGATTCGTGTGCGTGTCGGTGAGCTAATGTATGCAAACATCTAGAGCAGGGCGCAGGTGTGATGATACAGGCCCTGGAGGGAGGGGGGAGGAGGGGGGAGGAGGAGGAGGGAGGGAGGAGGAGGGGGGAGGAGGAGGGGGGGAGGGAGGAGGGGGAGGAGGGAGGAGGGAGGAGGAGGGAGTAGGCATGACTCAGGAAGTGAGCCATCAGTTCAGTCTTCCTCTAGAGAGGTCGCCATGACAGTGAGGTCAGTCCAGTGATCTGGTGTAGGTGATCAGTTATAAGGCAGATGAACACATCCACACACACATCGGTAAACACATCGCTGGACACAACTCTGAACCCCTGCATCTGAAAAGCATTTAATTAGATGGTCCTAACTTTTTTTTTCAGAACCACAAACAATGTTTTTTGAAGATGTTATATCGCAGGAAGAAAACAAATATTTATAAAACCCCACCACGAGCATCGAAAACCAAAGACAAGTGTTCTCTTCCGCCTTCTGATTAATCAACGGTATTACCCTACGAGCAAAAGGCCAGCACACGATACATCGTGAGGATAACATGATCCAAAGTCCTCCAAGGCATTAAAACAGATGAGCTGTGTAAGTATTAGTGACATTGTTTCATGGCCAAACACTTAGGCAAAGTTTAACCATGCGCTTTGCAAAATCGAGACAATTCTGTAATGCCGCCGCAGTAACTGAGATACATTACCTTGCGAGCAAAAAAAACACCTCTCCCATAAAAGGAATGCGGAATATCACTAATTGTACACCAGAGCAGCGGCTCCGACGATAAAAAGTCGTCAGTGTTGTTGCCCCGGAGATATAAAACCTCTAAGAGTGTGTGTACCACCGAGCCACAACACCGGGCAAAGAAAACACATTACCTGTTGGAAGATAAATCGCCTCAGCGTTGCCCCACTCGTACCCACGAGTCCCTCGAGGAAGGGGGTAGGGGGGGGGGACCGTGGTCGCGCATACCCCAGTTAGCCAACCGCTGTCTCAGAGTGACTTATGGCTCCCATAACTCGGGCCCAGTCCAGTGGGCTTTATATTCCCTGCAAACTATTCTGGCCAGCGTTCCGACGGTAACGTGCGCGTGACTGATTCGGCCTCTCCCTGTGTTTCTCCCCGCAGTGCCCCCGCAGATCTCCATAAAGCCTCGCGACCAGATCGCAGCCCAGGGAAAGAGCGCCACCTTCCAATGTGGGACGACCGGGAATCCTCCGCCCGCCATCTTCTGGCAGAAAGAGGGCAGCCAGGTAGGAAGGGGACGGGGAGCGGAGTGACGCCTCAGAGGAAACAATAATGGTGCCTTAATGGAAACCCACATCAAAAATCAATACCACTGAGAGGTTCTGTGGAGGAGCCCCCCGACCTGTTCAGCCCCGTTTGAAAGGAAAAACTCGGGGGTACTCATTTGCGGCACTTTTTCTTGTTTCAACTCTTTCAAAGCCAACACTTGGATGTGAGTGTTTAAGTCTTTCATCGCGGCAGCAGGACAAAAGACGGTCTCTTCTTCACACGTGGTTGGTGTCTGTGTTGATGGCTGAGAGTGAATCACTTTCGGGGCGGGCTGGAACACTCGCCTCGCTGTAATTGTCCAAGTTCACACCCTTCGTCTTCGTCTTTGTTGCCCACGCGCAATACCACAGCCCACTGATGAGCTCGGCTGATGAGCATAAGAAGGGGGGGGGGGGGGGGAGGATGGTGCTGACAGGTGGCTCGGAGGACACACGTGCGTTGGGAGGCATCGCGGCGGCGTGACGTTGGCGGGAACACTTTCTGCCGCGAGCAGCGAGTTACAGAGTTAAATACGTGGAAGGGAAGGAGGGTGGAGGAGGGTGGAGGAGGGTGGAGGAGGCAGGCGTGTGTGTGTGTGTGTGTGTGTGGGGGGGGGGGGGGGGTGGTAGAGGGGGGGGTGGAGGCGGGGGGGTGGTGTACACCTGCTGAGAATGCTGCTTCTCGACTCCTTCTTCTGGGCAGAAAGATACGAAGAGGATACAAAAGAAGCACACAAACACACAGGCGCAATGCATTGTGGGTCTCTGCCTCCCACGCGGCGCTTACTTATAAATACCCGGCGGCGGCAGGCGAGCCGGATCAGGTGCTGCATCTCCGACACATGATGGTTCAGGACGCCTTGAAGCCAGACGACTGCCGGGATGGGAAGTTACCAATATACGACCTGTCTGAACCGGATACAGGCCTGCCTGCCCCCTGGTCTGCATTGCTTTGTGTGTGTGTGTGTGCGTGCGTGTGTGTGTGTGTGTGTGTGTGTCTGTGTGTGTGCTTGGAAATGTGTGTGTGTGCGTGATTGTATTTGGGGAGTTTGTGAGTCTGTACATGTGTGTGCTTGTGTCTGAGTGTCCGCATGTGCGCGCGCGCGTGTGTGTACATATATGTGCGTGTGTGCGTGTGTGCATGGGTCTGTCTCCGTGTTTGTACTTGCGTGTGTCCATCCATGTGTCTGCGTGTGCGTGTGTCTGCGTGTGTGTGTGTGGTGGGTGGTGCAGGAGGGGTGGATTATCTGCAGCCTCCTAGCCCCCACCCTCAACTGGCGGCCAGTAAGCCTCTTAGGGGATGAACTGGACGGATGACTGGATTGAAGGTCCCCCCCACCCGCCTAGGTTCACGTTCATCTCTCTTACTGGGACCAGACTGGGGCAGCTCTGGAGCGTCTGTCAGCAAACCAGTAACATCCCAACATACCAACTGACCAATCCGGCCCAAGCAGGGCTATCCGGCTTTTTGTTGTTGTTGTTGTTGTTGTTGTTGTTGTTGTTGTTGTTGTTGTTGTTGTTCAGTTTGTGTGCAATCGGGTTACATGTGCCCTGGCTGTTGGTACAAAAACAATTTTATGTCGTATCAATTAATGTTATTATTTTCTTGTGTGTGTTTGTGCGTGGGTTTGTGTGTGTTTGTGTGTGTATGTGTGTCTATCTGTCTTTCAATGGTATGTGTGTGTGTCTGTATGTTGTGTGTGTGTATGAATGTATGCATATGTGCGTATGTTGTGTGTCCGTGTGAATGAATGTGTCTGTATGTTGTGTGTGTGTGTGTGTGTGTGTGTGTGTGTGTGTGTGTGTGTGTGTGTGTGTGTGTGTGTGTGTGTGTGTGTGTGTGTGTGTGTGTGTGTGTGTGTGTATGTGTGTAGATGCTGCTGTTCCCTGGCCAGCCGCCCTCCCAGTCAGGCCGCTACTCGGTCTCCATGGGGGGGCAGCTGGGCATCGCCGACGTCCACCCGGAGGACGCCGGCTTCTACATCTGTCAGGCCATCAGCGTGGCAGGAAGCGTGCTCACCAAGGCCCTGCTGGAGGTGGAGGGGGGTCAGTATTTAGCAGGCTGACATGTTGTGAGAGAGAGATTGAGTTGGGGGAGAGACAAAGAGGCAGAGGGAGGGAGCAAGAGACAGACAGAGTGACAGAGTGGGAAATAGAGAGAGTGGGAGAGAGAGTGAGAGAGAGAGAGAGAGAGAGAGAGAGAGAGAGAGAGAGAGAGAGAGAGAGAGATTGTGAAATAGGGATAGCAAGAGAGAGCGAGAAGGAGAGAGAGAGAGAGAGAGAGAGAGGGCGCGAGAGAGATAGAGAGAGCGCAAAAGTGAGAGAGAGAGAGCAATAGAGCGTGCGAGAGCGAGCAAGCTAGAGCAACGGCATGCGAGAGAGAGAGAGATAAGAAATGTCAGTTGCAGGTTTTCCACAACTTTTAAGGGGACTTTTCAGGATAAAGTGACATCTAATTCTGCCTTTCTCCCCCCAACCGTGTCGTCCTAAGGTCCTTCCGGTCACATCCCCCCAATCATCCGCCAGGGCCCAGCCAATCAAACAGTGTCGCGTGGCACCGCCGCACAACTCCATTGCCATGTCATTGGTGGATCGTCCGTCAGGATTTCCTGGGAGAAGGATGGAGAGGGAGTGGAGGGAGATAAACCTCGCACGACCTTGATGGAAAATGGCACGTTGCAAATCACCGACGTAAAGGTGTGTGTGAGTGTGTGTGTTTGTGTTTTAGTTTGCGTGGGGGGGGGGGGGGTGTTTGTGTGTGTGTGTGTGTCTGTGTGTGGGTAATTGTGTGGGTGTGCGTGTGTGAGTGTGTGTCTGTGTGTGTCTGTCGGTGTTTGGATGCACAAACGTGTGAGTGTGTGCATATTCATGAATGTGTACAAGTGGGCACATCCATGAATGCATATGTATGTGAATGCATTTATGCAGACAATAGATGAATATGTTTGTGTGTGTGTGTGCGTGTGCGTGTGCGTGCGCGTGCGCGTGCGTGCGTGCGTGCGTGCGTGCGTGTGCGCCTGTGTGTGTGCGTGTCTACTTGTGTGTGCAATGCCTTCGCCATGCATTCGAGTGTCCGGGGCGTGGTGTGTGTTGTGTTTGCCAGCGCTGGAACGTGTCATTTGGTGGAAGCGGCCCAGAGAGGGTCTGCCTCTGAAAGCTCTCGCACCTTAATCGATGCATCAAAGACAGCCGTGTGAAACTTGTGCTGCAGCCGCCCACTCCGAGTGCCGTTCCCCCCGCAGCCCTAATGGGGGGGCACTTTGTACCTCCCCCCCCCAGCCTGGTTCAATCACAGCCACCCCATTCCATTTCCCAGCTCGGTTCTTTTTCCAAATCAAATGAAGGTGAAACGGGAGCTTGGCAGAGAGCGATGTGGCCCACCCAGCGACCGTGTCTCCGGTGGTCCCGATGATGGGCTCATGCGCTGTAATTGTAATGTTAATGAAGGAGCTTGTTGATAAACGCTAATGAGTTCCCCTTTGATGGAGGAGAGGCTGGGGGGGGGGGGGGGGGGCCGCTTTGTGGCTTAACCTCCTCCACCCAGAGGTTAGAGTGTGACTGGGTGTGTGTGCGCGTGTTTACGAGGGTGTGTGTGTGTTTTTATGAGTGTGTGTGTATGTGTTTTTCTGTCTGTTCGTGTGTGTCTGTGTTTGTGTACGAATGTGCGTGCGTGTGTGTGTGTGTGTGTACGTTTCTTATGCGTGTGCGCATGTGCGTGTACGCGTAGCAGAGCAACCCTGCATCATTTTCCCTTAATTGACCGGCTATAGATGATTAACGATCTCGCTCTGAGTTTAATTAAATCTTGTAGCCGGTGTTATGCACAGCTACTTCCTTCATTATTCCTGTGTGTGTGTGTGTGAGAGAGAGAGAGAGAAGAGAGAGAGAGAGAGAGAGAGAGAGAGAGAGAGAGAGAGAGAGAGAGAGAGAGAGAGAGAGAGAGAGAGAGATAGTTGGTGTGTGTTGTCGATTTCCTATAGCGTCACGCCCAGCGACGTAGCTTAGCACACGTGAGGGAATTAGCGTTCGGTCCGATGAGCTCGCCGGGCGAACTCTTCCAGAACTCCAGCGGAACAGAAGAATCACATTAGCTCGTTACCCAGACGATGACGAGGAGGAAGATGACGAGAGAGGGAGATGACGGATGGGAGGCTAAAAATACACCCGCTTCCCCCCCCCCTCCTGTTTCTCAATATTTTAGGCTCCTGGTTAAAGTCACAGTTAAAAGGAAAGCTACGTGCAGTCTACACACACACACAAACTTACACATGCACAAGTACACAGACACATACACGCATACACACGCACCCATGCAAGAACACCCACGCACACACGTCAGACAAACACAAATACCCACACACACATACACACAAGGACACAGATACAGCCAAACATGTACACATACACATACACGCACGCATGCACGCACACACTCACATCCGCACAAACACAAACACACACACACATTACAGACACACATACACCCGCATACACACACACACGTACACACAAACACACACATTACACACACACACCAACACACACCCATAGACATGCATACACACACACACACACACATGCACACAAACACATACAGTCCCACACACAAATACACACACACTCACACACACACACACACACACAGACACACACATTACAGACACACATACACCTGCATGCACACACACACATACGCACAAACACACACTCACACTCACACACACACAGGGCAGCTGGGAGCAGTCAGCCAGCGGTCAGTGGTCTCGTAGGACCCGGTGATAGATGGCAACAAGCTGGGTCTGCGTACGGCCGTGTTTGGCAGAGAGCTCCGCTTAGCTCCGGTGAAGCACATTAGCATGCACTCTGCTAAAGGGCAGACCGGTCGTGATGCGATGACCCTGCGGCCGTGTACCGCCTCTAAAGTGCTGTTCTCGGGGAACAAGACTTGTTTCGCTGAGTTATAGAGCCGTGTGTGTGGGAAAGAATAACATGTCGTTTCATATATCATGTAAGATTTCACATCGTTAGCCTCGTAGTATAATTACCTAAGTCATATTTTGGCCGGATTGTGATATCAAACCCAACTCTTCCCTCTTAGCGCTGCCAATTCACTTTGCTTCATTGGCAATATCCTAAGCCAATCAGAGTGGTTTTTACATTCCATAATCACTATCTGCCAAAGTCATCTATTTGACTTTGGCATTTTTACACTTAATACAAGATGAACCTTAAAATATGACTTAGGCAATTATGCTGTTAGGCTAACGATATGTACATTTTTTGTAGAGGTTTTTGGATTGGAGGAGAAACGCTATTTTCTCGATTGTGATTTGGAGATGCAGGAAGCTGTAGTGGTAATGGTGAGCCGAAAAGTACTGGGTTCGATCCCCAATAATAATCGTAATCTTATCTGAATCCTGTATCTGAATCCAGTATCTGAATCCTGTATCTGAAACCAGTATCTGAATCCTGTATCTGAATCCTGTATTTGAGTCCTGTATCTGAATCCTGTATCTGAGTCCTGTATCTGAATCCTGTATTTGAGTCCTGTATCTGAGTCCTGTATCTGAGTCCTGTATCTGAGTCCTGTATCTGAATCCTGTATCTGAATCCTGTATCTGAGTCCTGTATCTGAATCCTGTATCTGAATCCTGTATCTGAATCCTGTATCTGAATCCTGTATCTGATTCCTGTCTCTGAATCCTGCATCTGATTCCCTGTCGGTCGCGTTGGCCGGAGCTCAGAGTAGACATGTGTGTCTGATGCGGGGTGTCGGGTTTGTCTGACAGGAGACCGACTCTGGGATGTACACGTGCACCGTGTCCAGCACCAAGGGGGAGTCCAGCTGGAGCGGCATGCTGACTGTCAGAGGTGCGCGCCACACACACACATATGCATACATGCACACACATACATGCACGCACACACGTGAGCGTGCATGCTCACTTACGCATGGACGCACGCACCTACGCTGTCAAGCATGCATGCACTTACACACATGCACACGCATGTACGATGTCAAGCACACAAGCTTGCACACACGTATGCCCAACCAAAGACACAAGCACAGATGAACGCTCACACACACACACACACACACACACATACACACACACAGACACATACACACACAGACAGACACACACACACACACACACACACACACACACACACACACACACACACACACACACACACACACACACAAGCACAGATGAACGCTCACACACACACTCACACACACATGCACTCATTCACCTACACTCAACCCAGTGTTGGCAGGGTATTGTAATGGCTAGGGTGTTTGACGTCCAGCTGAAAGGCGCTGGGTTTGATTTCCCAGTGTCCACTATCTACCAGTAGAACACCCCCTGCCAGCTCCATCATGAAATGGATCTGAATACACTATCAGTCCCTCATTATAAAAGCGTCTTCTAAATGAATACATGATCAGATAGTAAATAATCAACCTCACCAAGAACTCCCTTTTCAAAATAAAAGTCCCTTTCCCGTACTCTATTCTATCATATAAATATCTCCCATTTAAAATGAAAAAACCCAACGTGTGTATTTATCGCCCCTGCTTCAGAAGACGCGTCGATGTCCCGCGTGTCCGAGTCCATCCAGCTGCCGGGACCGCCGCAGAAGCCCGTGGTGACGGAGGTGACCCGCAACACCGTCACCCTCACCTGGCAGTCCAACCCCCACGAGGGCGGAGCCGCCGTCACCTCCTACATCATCGAGGCCTTCAGGTGGGTCTCGACAACACGCTGACCCCCCCGAACCCTGGGAGGAGGCATCCCCCTCTCTCCATCACGAGCTGCCTCCCTCAGTCGTTAAGGAAGGCTTCTCCTTACCCCCTGGCGGGTCTCGGGTCAGGGGGGGGGGGGGTGATAAAACATGGCCTGTGTAGCCCTTTGAGACCGTACCTGTGATTGAGTATCCTGTCATCGCCGCCGCGTTTGAATCATTTGCGTAATACTCTGGAACCTCCACCCACCGTTCAGAGGGGCGTAATCAAGGGCACGGAACCAAACACCTCCAGACGCGATTGGATACAGGCTAAACCAATCAGAGCATAGCTCGTGGCGTAGCGCCGAGGGCTGCGTCGGGTAATTTAACGTTCACCCAATCATTTCAGAAGTACACACATTGGCACACACATCGTTCTGAAACAACGAAAGCTTTGAGTGCAGATGTTTGTTCTGCTTCTAGAGAAAATAAACGGTCCAGTTTGTTAAATACTTTCTCGGATTCAACTGACCGTCAACTGACCACGGCAGCCATCTTGGTCATCTAGCCATCCTATCAAACTCCCCCCATCGTACCAAACGGTTGTGATCGACCCGGGTCCACTTCTGCTTTCTGAACGGGAACGGGGGGCCGGACCATCTGCCGGAGCAAATTAAACATGAGCTCTCCGATTTGTCTGGTTCCCAGGCCAGTGATTACGGGATTAACAAATAAAATGTACTAGACTTGAGTGACATGGACCCCCCCCACCACCACCACTGTACAGATGCTGACCTGATGGGCCGTACTAGACTTCATCCTCCATTCACTGAACACACCAATACCTCGGTTATCTATGCTGTAGTTGAACTTTGGTGAATTTCATCAGTAGTCACCTGGTGGCTCACGATTCACCTCTAGTCTGGGAATCCAATATGGCAGTTGAAGATTAATTTGTTGTAAAATTGACGTAGACAAGATTATAATCAAGGGGAGGCTCTGTGATGTCTAGCCAGAAATGAAAGCGGTCGGTAAACACGACTTAAAGTGACATCCTAGTGTGCTCTATCATTCTGTGTTTTCTCCCATACCGGGACATCCGTCCCATCCATCATCTCAAACGCCTTGAAGGGTCCCAAGCGATGGGGAATACGTCCAGGGGTAGTGAGACTGAACTGCTACCCTCGCCGTATCCGCTTGTGTGTCTCTTCCTCAAGTTCGCCCGTGATTTATAGCCCGACGTTAGCAATAAAAACTAATTAGCCTGTGCGGTGCAACTTAAAGGGGGGAGGGCCAGGCGCTGCAGTAGTGGCTAGGGGGTTCGATTCCCAGCCGTGCTCCCCGGTCGCCTGCTTCCAGGCATCGTTGAGCAAGACGTCTAGCCCCCTGCCCGCTCCTAAATGATAAATGTCTCTCGGTTCCACGTCGTTTTGAATAAAAGCATCTGCTAATAGAATCAAAAGCGAACTGATAAGTAATACAATTGGTCCCGCCCTGCAACCCTTCGACAGCCAGAGCATCCGCAGGAAAAAAACAAACACCTACCGGCCCCCGGCCTCCCCAGCAACAAGTGAGTGGTGCTGAGGCTGATTATTGTCATGCGGGCCAGTGCTGCGCTCTCCAGGCTGATGGATGGGAGGGTTCGAGCAGCCAGAGTAATCACTCTGTCAGGAAACACTGGATGCTAGAGGTCGCAGGGTTAAATGCATGGAGGATGCACACACACACACACACACAAACGTACACAAATGCACACACACTCAAAAACGCACACACACACTCACAAACGTACACAAACGCACACACACTCACGCGCACACACACACACACACACACACTCACACACACACACACACACACACACACACACACACACACACACACACACACACACACACACACACACACACACACACACACAGACTCACACACAGCCTTAAGTCTTAAGCGGGTGACTGGAGAGATTCGGATGCTACTGCACCCGAAGTGGGAAGCCATTGCAGTTGTTTGTGCTTCACTGCCGCAGTTCAGTGCTCGCCTCACTAGCGTCTGCAATTGCCTGAAAATCGCATTTCCTGCATGGCCACATGATCTCTGGTCAACTGTGCTCGGGAGAGTTTATTTTTAATGTGTAAAACAGCCCAGCTTGCCGTTGAGCAGTGGCGGAAATATTCCCAGGGCTCGCGCTAAGGCGGTCAGACAGGGGAAACACTGTACGTGCCATTCCTGCGTACATCCATAGCACTGGCCGGCCCCACCGGGAATTGAACCTCCAACCCTTGGCAGTGTTATCTCCACGCTCTGCCAGCCCCCGCTAGAGAAGGCGTAGTACAAACAGGGAGTCTTGCATCAATCCGCCACGCTTGCTGACGGCTGGAGTGCTGAACAGGATGTTGACACGGCAAATTAGATTGATTCTGAGTGTAAAAATGTGCTGATCACCATTCCTTTCTTCCACGTCTCAGCCAATCAGTGGGCAGCGCCTGGCAGACCGTAGCGGACCACGTGAAGCAGGAGAGACACACTGTGCTAGGACTCTTCCCCAACACAGTTTATCTGTTCATCGTCCGAGCTGTCAACTCGTACGGCCTCAGCGACCCCAGCCCCATCTCAGAGCCGGTCAGAACCCAGGGTGAGTGGACCGGCGCTGGGGAAGACAAACATCTCTTATTAGTGTTGGATAACCAGACACAGAAGAGAGGGCTGGTTTACTGCGACTTTATTCATTATGTGGTAACAAAGTGAATGCATTATTCATATCTTTACAATGGTCAGTAAGACAATAGATCGTCATCACCTACATTTACATTTAGGGCATTAAGCAGACGCATTTATCCAGTGACTTACATTAAGTACATTTGTCATAAGAAAGATAAACCAAGTACTAACATTCGCTAGCTGAACCCATTACCTGTATGCAACAATAATAGCTAGGATAAGATGCTTCACAATGCTAAGTATACATTTTTAAGTGCAATGAAGTACAACATACAATAAGTGATTCCATTAAGTGCCATTTCATTTAATGCAAAGCAGATTTTCTTTTATATATAAGATAAAATAAAATGAAAACATTTGCTTAGCACAGACCCTGGCATCTGGCGATGTCCGCCCGTGAGGCTCTGACGTCTCCCCCAGTCCTGAGCAGCGTGCCAGGCTGTGACTCTGGGCGGTGGTGAGCTGCCTTCAGCCTTCAAGCCTGGTTACAGGAAGGCGCTTGTGTTGTGCTTTCAGACGGCAGCCCCACCGAGCAGGGAGTGGACCACAGGCAGGTGCAGAAGGAGCTGGGCCAGGTCTCTGTCTACATGCTGAAGCCCGTGGTGCTGTCCCCTTCCAGCGCCAAGATCTCCTGGACCGTGAGTAGAAACATCTGCTAGGGAGGGCTCGGCATCGCCGCGCGTTTCGTTAGCTCACCTCCAGGGTTACCTTCTTCCCTGTTTACACTGTTTATGTAGATTTGAATCCCCCCCAATTCCATTTACAATACATTTACATTCAGGGCATTTAGCAGACGCTTTTATCCAAAGCGACTTATAATAAGTACATCTGTCAGAAGAAAGAGAAACAATATTCTGCTGTCGGTAAAGTAATGATGTTCATAGAAACATGTGACAAGCACTGACAATCAATCGGTTAACCCATTCCCCGTACACAACAAAGATAGCTAGGATAAAATGCTACACAATGCTAAGTACTATTTTCAAGTGATATCTGGATGTTTAATGTATGTTAATATCAAATGTATGTATTTATCGATGTGTCAAATCTCATTATACGATGTCATCATGACCAGGTTGAACCATTTATTCTTCGACCGCTGCTGCGTTTCTAACTCGTCTCGTGTGCTGTGATTGGTCAGGTGGCGCGCCAATCGCGCTACGTGCAGGGCTACCGCGTGTTCTACCGGACCATCGGCAGCTCCTGGTTGGTGCAGGACGTGGAGTCCGCCCCGGAGCAGAGCACCATCCTGGCCGAGCTGCGCGGCAACACAGAGTACGAGGTCAAGATCCGGCCGTACTTCAACGAGCTGCAGGGCGTGGACAGCCTGATGGTGGGCCTGCGGACCCCCGAAGAGGGTGAGGAGAGACGGAGACTAGGAGGAGAGACAGACAGACAGAGAGACAGACAGTGAGACAGAGACAGAGAGGCAGAGACACAGAGACACAGAGACAGACAGAGAGACAGAGAGGCAGAGAGACAGACAGACAGACAGAGAGACAGAGAGACAGACAGAGAGACAGAGAGACAAAGAAACGGAGAGAAAGAGAGACAGAGACAGACAGAGAGACAGAGACCACTCTGCTGTAGGAGGAGAGACAGGGAGACAGAGAGACAGAGAGACAGAGAGGCAGAGAGACAGACAGAGAGGCAGAGAGACAGAGAGACAGAGAGACAGACAGAGAGGCAGAGAGACAAAGAAATGGAGAGACAGAGACAGACAGAGAGACAGAGAGACAGAGAGACAGACAGAGAGACAGAGAGACAGAGAGGACGAGACCGCTCTGCTGTCACTGGAGAGGTATACCCTCCACACAAAGGCTGTGTCCTCTGTAGCACAGTCTGTGTGTGTGTGTGTGTGTGTGTGTGTGTGTGTGTGTGTGTGTGTGTGTGTGTGTGTGTGTGTGTGTGTGTGTGTGTGTGTGTGTGTGTGTGTGTGTGTGTGTGTGTGTGTGTGTGTGTGCATGAGGGGGATTGTTATGGGTCCGTCCGATCGGATAGGCAGATGGATGGGTGAATGGGTAGATGGATGACTAGGTAGATGGATGGATGAATTAATGATTGAGAGAGAGAGACTGATTCACTGACTAGCTGACTGAATGACTGAATGACTGACTGATAGACAGATAGAAAGGGACAGATAGAAAGGAAGATTGAGAGATAGACAGAAGGATATATATATATATATATATAGAGGGTGAGATAGAGAGGCATGACATGCGTATTATGCCATCATCAACTGACCTTTCCTTCCCCCTCTCTCTCCCCTCCCTCCCCCCTTTCTCCCCCAGTGCTGTGCGTGCCCCCCCAGGCCGTGTCCGTGGTGCAGCTCAGCAACAGCTCCAGCATCAATGTGTCCTGGGAGCCCCCCCCCCACAGCACCCTGACCGGCATCATCCACGAGTACCGGGTGAGACCCCCTCCCTGACTGACTGATGACTGACTGAATGACTGACTGATTAACTGACTAGCTGGCTGACTGACTGAATGATTAACTGACTAGCTGGCTGACTGACTGAATGACTGAATGACCGACTGATTAACTGACTAGCTGACTGACTGACTGAATGACGGAATGACCGTCTGATTAACTGACTAGCTGGCTGACTGACTGAATGACTGACTGATTAACTGACTAGCTGGCTGACTGACTGAGAGACTGACTGACTGAGTGGCTGACTGACTGTCCGACTGACTGGGTGCCTAATTGAGTGACTGACTGACGACCCCTCAAACTGCTAATGTCCCTGAACATGCCATGCATATATATATTTAAGCAATAGATCACGCCAGGCTGTGGTATGTGCTCATTATACCACTGTTAAGGGGCGTTGTCCGGCCCCGACGCGCAGCGGAGGGCCGGCGACCCCCTTCACAGTGGTATAATGAGCACATGCCACTGACTGAAGTGATCTATTGCTTTTATACAACGGTTACTGTTATGGCGAAACGAAAATCATAGACACACTACATTTAAAAAGAAACAAAGAAAGTCAAAGTAGCCGTTTTGTTAAAGAATACAAAAAAGTAGTCCCTCCTGGCTGCCGCTATGCATCGACGGTCGCTATGCAACACACTTTAGCGTCCCTCCGAGAGAAGGCTCCGATAGAGCGGATCGCCGGCAATTTATCCTATGGAGCAGTTCACTCGCCGTGTGCCTAAGCTTTCGTTAGTCTCTCCATCGCCTTGCTCACTCCCGGAGTAACAACATTTACACCCTCTCCATCATCCAACATATGTTTTACTTTGTAACTGTTTCTACTTCCAGGCGCGGAGTGATATGCAAACTTTCACAAAATGATCGGGCGTCATAGCAGTTATGTATATGCTCATTATACAACAGTTGGGAACCAATCAGGTCGCTGGATTTAGGTCCCCCGTTGTATAAATATATATATATATTGTAGCGGGCCAGTGGGTGTGGGGTTTCCACACTACCAAGTCGAATAGACAAAATGACACAACACAGAGAGCAGTTCCAGTGCAGAATGGTTTATTCACCTCACAAACCAAACCAGGGTGGGAAAAGGGTTGTCCACCTCTTCTGTGATACAGTCCAACACTTTCCACATATCTCTTTCCCTTAGGCCGTTCCGTGCTTCCAGGCGATCACACAGATCCTGCCTGTCCTGTCCTGTCCTGTCCTGTCCTGTCCTGTCCTGTCCTGTCCTGTCCTGTCCTGTCCTGTCCTGTCCTGTCCTGTCCTGTCCTGTCCTGTCCTGTCCTGTCCTGTCCTGTCCTGTCCTGTCCTGTCCTGTGCTAGCCCTAGCGCCAGCTCTAGCTCCAGTTCCAACTTCTCCTCACAAGTCTGTTTGCTAGCCCTCTTAAGCCCCAGCACCCCTGGTTAACGATCCGCAGGCTTGCCTCGTTAAAAGGAGGAAGTCCATATATGGCTTGGGGGTGGAGCCAGCAGGTTTCCAGACCTATCACTCCCCTCACTCCTCCCTGGCGTCTGCCCAAATATATACTGTATATATATATTTATATATGTGTATAAATATGTGTGTGTATATATAGATGAACTGTATATGCTGTTACTATATGAATAGGGTTGAAGCTGGGGTAAAATGCATTTGTATATCATGGGGTTCCATTGAAATGCGGGTCTATTTTGAACAGAGTGGATTAACAGTCATCACTTGCTATTATCTGACCAATGAGCAGTTGACTGTTGAAAGGGAACCAATTTGGTCCTGATATTGTTGACTGAGCACACAGTGTGTGCCTGTCAACTGTTTTGCAGGGGGGGAGGATGACAGAGAGGGAGAGAGAGAGAGACAGAGGGAGATAGATTGTGGGGCAGAGAGAGAGAGAGCGATTGAGATGATTATCTGTCCATTAGTGTGAGAACAACAGGCATTACTAATCGCTCCATCATCGATGTGAGAAGCATCCACACCGAACACACATTCTGTATTGCTTTCTGTTCCTGTCACATTACTCAACTCATCATCATATTACTACTACAGATCTGGATAAAAAGAAAGCGCAATTTGACGACAAAGATAGTCTTTGTCCCTGTCTGAGGAGGTTCCTAGTGCTGTCTGTGTATGTTTTGGTTCGCTCTTTTTATGTGTAGTTTATGTATAGTCATGTTATTACGACGCAAGGTCTATTAGGGGGAAGATTAACATCATTAACAGCGCCGTGTACAATTATGTTTACTATATACATCCACAGAGCCACTATGCCTTTGAGACGAAAAGCGCTGAGATGCAGTCATGCTCAATTAAAGCTGATATTGTTGAGCTGAACACACGTGATTTCAAATGCACGGTGAGGGACTTCAAAGTGAGACGTGAAGAAATTATAATGGTGAAAAAATACCTGGACTGTTAGCGTGGAATAATCTGTTTCTTACCGAGGGTGAATAGTGCAACAGGTTGAAATACATGCAAAGTGATGCAGTTGAGATGCCATCCAGAAACGACATTTCATCTACTTTAATTTAAACTTGGCTGCCGGCCATTATTTCCTTTGCCATCACTAATTCATTTCCCTCCATCAAATTGAAAAAAACGAAAGAGGATGTTGCTTTCATGGAGTATGAGCTTGTAAACCCCTTTTTTCAGTCGCTAACTGTGATGAACGGCTGGGCAGAAATCCTTGACTTTCCTTGACATCAACTGAAAAACGTTTACAAAATGACAAGTGACATCCATCATGTCCTCTCTTAACCTGATATCAGCAAAGGTCACGGGAAACATTGAGTTGTCTTTGTGCGCGGTACCTCAACCACATACCACATCACCCACCACCCCCAAAAAAGATATCTCTGACCAAGGCCGTTGCCAGGGTTAGAGATAGTGTGGTCAGGGGGGAGGGGGGTTGCGTATTCAGTTGCGGGGGTCCAGTTATGTTGGGGAGGGTGGGGGACACACGGCGGACACAAAGTAACAAGCCTCAACCGAATTAAGCATTTACCCACCTCGGAAAAAGAGCTCAACCGCTAATTCTGCATGCAGTTGCATTTCGGTTTGAATTTCCTTCTCATCTCTGCAAAAAAAAAAAGGTCCTCGGCTGGACCTCGACGACCTCATCGCTGGCTACGGGTGGCATGCTGACCTCTGACCTCTGCTGACCCCTCCTTCAGGTGTGGTGTCTGGGGGCCTCGGAGAGGGGGGGCCAGATGAACCGCACGGTGGACGGGGCGGTGCTGTCCATCCTGCTGACGGGGCTGCTGCCGGGGGTCCGCTACAGCGTCATGGTGGCGTCCGTCACCGCTCTGGGCGAGGGCCCCCCCAGCCCGCCAGTCGACCTGCTGCTCAGTGAGTGTCACGCGGCTGCCCTTGTTTGCTGATCCCTCCTGCTTTATTCCCTCCTCAGTCTGTCAGGTGCTCCTGATTCGGGGCTGGAGCTGCTTCTACTACTGCCGCTACTTAAGGCGTGGCCTGTGTTCCCCCACTGGGCCTCTCACTATTGGCAGCTCCTGTCGTTCTACTTAAGGCGTGGCCTGTGTTCCCCCACTGGGCCTCTCACTATTGGCAGCTCCTGTCGTTCTGTTGTCACTTTGTCCTGAGCTGTTTGGGTTCCGTGAATGGAGGGCTGTCAGTATAGGCTCTTTTTGTGTTTCTGTTGTTAGTTAGAGAGTCTGGGAATTGTAGGTTAGGAGGAGGAAGTCCTGGCTTCGACGGCCCAGGCTTCCTCCATCTTTTTGTTTGGGTTAAAGAGTCCTCCACTTGTCGGAGTTTGGGAACATAAGCTTTAGTAAAGTGTCATTATTGTTTAAACTTTAATTCTGGTTCGGTGCACGGGGGTCTTCAGATCGCCACAGAGACTTAATTCAATGAATTATCATTATTAATTATTAGTATTATTATTACGATTTGTGAATGAATTAAGTGCTGGTGTATGGCTGTGTTAAATGTGGGGGCGAGGAACCAGAGTTCAAACCTCGTTATCTGCTGACCCTCGACCTCGAACTGAGATTTGTGTTGGATGAAAGCATTGGCGAAATGGCACAACATTATGGTTCTCAACTTGGTAAAACAAACATTTTACATGAATTATCAATAATGTATTCAATGATATGTCATGTTGCAACCCAGTCGCCAAGAAAAAACGTTGACGGTGTGCATTTCCATGAACACTGGATACGTAGCATTTCAACGTAAAAAAATAGCGTGTTATACCTACAGTATCCACGCGTGCCGCTGTGGAGGCGGGTTTCGGGGTTTGGGTTTCACGGGGGGAGGTAGACTGTTGTTGACCGGGGAGGGGGGGGGGGGGGAGACACGTTTGTTGAGGGGGGGGGACGACGACGACACGATTGTAGGGGGGGGGGGGCACGTTTGTAGGGGGGGGGCACGCTCGACAACGAGAGTTGGTTTTTATTGAACACTCGACAACGAGAGTTGGTTTTTATTGAACGAGACTTCAACACGGAACAGCTGCACAAAACGATGGTCACGTCACTCTCGGTGACGGTGTCGACAACAATGAACACACAAACAATGTTAATAGAACAACACACAACCACATAACATCCCGAACCCATTAACCCCACTTAATCCTAACAACAAAACAAGTTAACAAAAGCCCCTTTTGTCAACTGACAACCCCAATTCCCAGAATCCCTCGCGGCTCCGGAACACGGCGTAGCCTATAGAGTGGCGAAGTCACGCCCCTTCCGGTAGGGCTCATGGGACCTATGAGATCGAAAAATATGAATGGGTGTCAATGGAGAGAAAATAATTATTTTCTGGTCCCGGTCTTTATATGCCCTGGATTACACATATGTTGTTTGTGTAGTCTTTCTCGTTGTGTTTTCTCTACAGCCTTTATCTGAACAATTGCACAATAAACGGTCGAACTCTTTGCATGAAAAATTATCCTTTAAATCCACAAACAACATATGTGTAATCCAGGGCATATAAAGACCGGGACCAGAAAATAATTATTTTCTCTCCATTGACACCCATTCATATTTTTCGATCTCATAGGTCCCATGAGCCCTACCGGAAGGGGCGTGACTTCGCCACTCTATATTAATCTTTATTATCTGAATGGGAAATGCAATATTTTAGGACAGATACACCATTAAACGCGTTTCTAATGACATTTCTAGCGAGAAATGTACATTTTCCTTACATAATCTTCAGTCAGTGAATGTGTATGATCATAGATTTCATATTCAAAAGGCGAAGGGGTGAAAAAATTTAAGAAATATATAAGAAATATAGGCCTACTCAAAGCCCAAATCATTGATATCATACCCTATCCAATAATAAAGAAATTTGAATTTGAATGGTAACAATTCCGTTAAATCCTCGTCCTCGTTTTGAACGTCTCACTCATCAGTGTGTTCTTTCTGATTAGCTCTTAATTGAGATCACCTGTCACGCACCCCTATATTAAAGGTGAACACAATGGGTTTGGTTTACTTTTCGCATCGGCCTGTGTCAATCGAGGTTGAGTTTAGTGAGGTTTGAAAGTTTTCGATCGAGATTGCAGATTACTATTGTCACTTTATACAAACTGAAAGTATGCGTTGTTGCGTGTTTGTTTTTGTGGGCATTTGACTGAACAGCCCAGACAAATATTGCTACCAAAATGGCACTTCGAAACAGACCACCGCAGTGAGTAAAAGTTATTTTCCTTTATTAAATGTTGACGTTTTTGGGCTGTCTCCTCAGACACAAGCCATCAGTATCCCTGCTCTTTGCACCTTGACATGCATGTCGCCGCTGTTTGTTAACCTAGCTTTGCTGATTTGTATCTTGTGATGTGTGTGTGTTTTTCTTAACAGGTGTTAGATGACTGACAAGATCTATGGGGGGGCCCCCTTTGGGCCCCCCCATACCAACTTAGTCTTCAAAGGAATCTAGTGCCATGGGACTCCAGTGTCTTCAAAACATCCTCGGAATACATGTGTATGAATGGTCCACCGAAGGGTTGATCTGGAAGCCACCACGGTCCACGCAGTAATCTGCTGCGTGGGCCGTAGTGGCTTCCAGAGCCATTTTTCGGTCTTGGTCAGGATTTGTTACAGTTGCCCTTCAATGTAGCAGGTTACGGGTTTCTGAAGAAGCCTGCTTTACGTAGCATTGGAGTACAAATATTGTGCAAAATGCTCATGTAATTGCACTAGCACTAGTAACCTGTAGATTAGCTTAGTTTAACGTCATTCCGTGCTGTCTCTGTCAAATGTGTGGCTTACTTTAAGTCCACAAGGCCCTCTGGTAAACCACATTGGAACACCCCTGGACAAGGTGATTAGTCACTGGGTGTGTGCTAAAGTTTTGTTCCATTTTTCACTAGTTGGTTAAGGTTTGGTAGAATTGTTTGGATGCTAGCGACGTGATGGCGTATGTACAAGAGCCTACCGTGGCCAGGCCACAGTTGTGACGGTCACGGCCAGATGGCCTAGTGTGAGTGCAACCTTGATTGCATTTGTATACTGTTTACCATTGGATGTTTATGCAATTTGGCTTAATTAATCTGCAGTAAAGCTGCATTTGACTATTCCAGAGTCGTTTTGTACAGGCTTTCAATTGACCATGTCAATTGACCAGTTTCTTTTTTTTTACCCTTGCTTACAATCCAACGGTTGTGACCACTTATGCAACTGGGCTGTGAACCTTGCAATTCTAGTTGCATATTTGTACACGCAAGCTTGTCCATTTCTATCGCCATCACTAACACTAGCTTCAGCATTTCCTTGTAGGCCATTAGCTGACTTGTGTATTGGAGCGATGATTTGGGTATTTTAAGATGCTTGAAAACCTAAAATAAAGCAAAATGCGTGTCTGGTGTGCAAGAGCCAATTTGTTGGCTTGCAGTAGTCGAGGAGTTGCCGTAGGTCGGAAGCCATCTGGAGGTTGTGGCAATGGAGGCTTGTGGTAGATCAGACGTCTTCCCAGGCAGGGCGCGCGGTCTTCTCGATCACAGGGCAATCTTCAGAGGCAATCGTCTTCTCACTCCTCTCTCTTCAAGACGGTGTCACGGCACCAAATGTTAGATTTCAGCTTATTTCTAAACTGTTTGGACAGACTCTGCGTTGTGTATTTTCAGTCGTAGTAGTAATTCTTGAAGTCGAAATCAAAGCAACTTGACAGGTTGGATCAGAGGGTTGAATAGATGGTTTATTCCAGGATGTAATACAGCGAGATACAGACTTAGGTTGAATAATCTATAGTGGACCCGGTGGTCGATGACTTGTTCCTTGGCTGTCGAACCCTCTTCTCATCGAACCAAAGGGTTGGGGCGAGTATAATACAAAAAGGGGATATATGAATAACACGAAAACAGACGCACTCTCAGCACTGATGAGGTATCTGGCCCTGGCCATGTCCCGGAGGACCAGGTCGGTTCAACCTTGTTGAGACGTAACAATGGCAGAACACCCCGTCAGTATGAGAGGCCCTGGCTTGTCCCTAGACTAGAAATGTGAACAACAGAGAGACACTAAAATACACCAACATTCAACACTGCCTATCAAGAGACTTCTAAAACATATCTGCTAGAACAGTTCCTATACTTCTTGTATAATTTGGTCATGCAAATTTACTTTTTGTAGTTGCTCCATATTTAGTTCTTTGACAGCCTCACCTGCTAGAAAAGTCTATTCAAATCGGCTAAATATAATGAACTAAATGAATAGCCATGAAATGTTGTCACTCATACTAATGGCAAATACCCTCTTTCAGTTGGTGGTTCAACACTGATGTCTCTCTAGGCTCGAGGGAGAGCTCACAAGTAAATTACACGAATGTCCTGGAGCAATTGGGAATACACTTTTATTTAGTCTACCTGACCAGGGACATCTTTGAACTATAGGTCACCTAACCCAAACTTTTCACTCTTGTTAGGTTGTCCTTTTCTCTTGTTGAAATGTTGAAAGGGCTGAAATATCAACATTTCAGGTATTCTGTTTGGATAATGTGCAAAACTTGTGGCTTCACTAATAAAAAAAATTAACGAATGTATTTTTCTTAATGTGGTTAAACTATTTAAAGATTTGTATGCAAAATATTTCTGCTCAATTTGTGGTCAATGAAACTCTGAAATTTTTTAATTTGATAAAACACAACTATGGGTTAAAGGTATTTGCTTTGGGCATCTTTTGATATTTTTAGAATCTAGCTCCATTGACGTTAGAAATGGTGTCTCCCAGTACTGCAAAGTGCTTCCACAAGAATGGGCAGAAAAGGAACTGCCAACTAAATCTATTTAACATGGGTAGAAAGTTTCCATGGAAGCTCTTGGCTGCTGGTTCCCAACACAGCTCCACTGTTAGCCTGTGACCTTGCGTTTAACTTTTTTTGACTTTTGGTGACTTTCACAAAAGAGAAATGAACTGGTTAATACAATAAACAAGACATTTCATGGTACCATTTTGAACGGTTTGTGGATATTGCATTAAATCCATATGCTTGAAACTTTTCAATTATGCATATCAACGAAACAATGGAATGAAATAAATCAAGCAATTTGTGGGACTTGGCTGCTTTTACATTATTACTCAATTTGGGGGTTATTTCAGTCTCCAACCTGCAGGTCGTGCGAAGAATCATTTGAATGGGAATATTCTATAAATGTCTTGATACCATCTTTCGTCTCAACACTTCTGCTGCAGCCGCTGTTGAAGCGTATGAGTCCTTTGAGACCCCCTTTGATAAAAGGGGTTCGAACAAGGTGAAGGACACCTTGTTCGTCCTCCTACGCCACCGGGAAGATATTTACATGCTTCTGATTGACTAATGAATTGATTCAGCTATTCCCCCAGAAGTCTGGGGTCAAAAGGTCAAAAGGAGACGGCACCAGCCCCGTTGAAAAAAATAGAATACCACCCAACACACTCAGGAGATTAATGATATTTAAATTATTATGACCATGAAGTCTTTATTTGCATTGGTTTACATTTCGTTCTTTGGAAAACGGTTCTTTTTATTTATTTATTTATTTTCAGTTTTTGAGGAGGTGCTTCAAAGATGCTAATTTTTCTGCAATAATCCAAAATCCAATGGAAAAACCTGTTGGCTTTTTGTCAAGGGAACCCAGGTCGACGCTAACTTCCGGGTTGGCCAACATACGTCATCCCTCCACCAATCTACTGTAAAAACAAATGTTCAAGTTTAATGATAATGCATGAATTTATTCTTTATTCTGCGTAAAAAAGAATAAATGCTTTTGGCGACTGGGTTGGCTCTCAGATATACGTGTTTCTAACAAGATGATATCCTTAAAAGTTACATAAAGTAACAGTTTAATAACACAAACGCAGGAAGCACGTGAGCTGCTAGTTTAGCGAAAGCAGTGTCCCTAACAACCTGACGTCGTTGAAACATGCGAGCGAGCCGATCAAATCCTAATAACTATAAAACTAAAGATCAGACACAATCACTGACTGAAAATTATGCAAGTAAAAAGTATATTTCTCGCTAGAAATGTTATTAGAAACACGTTTAACGGTGAATCGGTCCTAAAATATTGCATTTCCCATTCAGATAATAAAGATTAATAAAGATCATACACATTCACTGACTGATGATTATGTAAGGAAAATGTAAATTTCTCGCTAGAAATGTCATTAGAAACGCGTTTAATGGTGTATCTGTCCTAAAATATAGCATTTCCCATTCAGATAATAAAGATTAATATAGGCTACACTGTGTTCCGGAGCCGCGGGGGATTCTGGGAATTGGGGTTGTCAGTTGACAAAAGGGGCTTTTGTTAACTTGTTTTGTTGCTAGGATTAAGTGGGGTTAATGGGTTCGGGATGTTATGTGGTTGTGTGTTGTTCTATTAACATTGTTCGTGTGTTCATTGTTGTCGACACCGTCACCGAGAGTGACGTGACCATCGTTTCGTGCAGCTGTTCCGTGTTGAAGTCTCGTTCAATAAAAACCAACTCTCGTTGTCGAGTGTTCAATAAAAACCAACTCTCGTTGTCGAGCGTGCCCCCCCCCCCCTACAATCGTGTGTCCCCCCCCCCCCCCCCCCCTCCCCTCAATTTGCCGCGAAAGCCGTGAAACCCAAACCCCGAAACCCGCCTCCACAGCGGCACGCGTGGATACTGAAGGTATAACACGCTATTTTTTACGTTGAAATGCTACGTATCCAGTGTTCATGGAAACGTACACCTTCAACGTTTTTTCTTGGCGACTGGGTTGCATGTTGACCTCGATATCTTTTATACAACCGACGCTCGCAGCCACCATCTCGGGATAGAACCATGACTCACCCCGCTCTCTCCTCCTCCTCTCACCCCCAGGTGCTCCGGGGTCCGACCGGACCTCCGTCCCGGGGGAGACGGAGCGGGCGGGGCCGGGCCTGGGGGAGCAGATCACGGGGGTGGTGCGCCAGCCGGCCTTCATGGCGGGGCTGGGGGTGGCGTCCTGGGTGGTGCTGATGGGCTTCAGCGGCTGGCTGTACTGCCGCCACCGCCGGAGGAAACAGCTGGGCCACTACACCACCTCCTTCGCCTACACCCCTGCAGGTGGGGACGGTTCGGCGTGGGTGTGAAGGAACATAGACGGAGGTTTTAGGTGGAGGGTGGTGTGTTATTTTGGGTTTGTGGGCAATGGCTGTTCTGAATCAGTCGTTCCAGCGTGGGTCTTTAGCGTTTCCTTTCTTTACTTTTTGTTGTCGTTAAACATGGTTTCATGTTGTTTTTGCAGCCTTAACTGCCCGTGAATACGGAGAAAAAAGAAAGGAAATGATGTGTAGTGTTTAAGTGTATTACTCATTTTAATGAAACGTACATCTGCTCTCAGAACTGCAGACTCAAACAGTGGAGCGTGCATTTAGGTCACCGGCGTACGCCTGATGTAAAATCTGCGTACTTAATAATTAAATCCCAGCTGGGACAGACAGACTTGCTCATTGTGGCCTTGAGAGAAAGAGCTGCATTTGAAGATACCCAACCAGACTTTAAACTGCCAGTTTGTTCCCTCTTCTGTCCTTCCAGTCGGCTTTCCTCATGGAGAAGGATCCGGAATCATCAACGGAGGGTACAGTTCCCTGTCTCGCTAAATAATACAATATTTAATATATATTATAACAGTTACATACAATAGAACAGTTACACATGATACACCATTTACATACAATATAACAGTTACACACAATAGAACAGTTACACATAATAGAACAGTTACACAACAGATACTCATCATAGAAACGTTACACAACAGTTTCAAATAGTAGAACAGTTACACTTCACCTGGAAAATGTTTTGATGTTTTCCTCTGTTCCCTGTTGTTTGTTTCCAGGCCAGGCATGTTGGGATCAAACATGGGCACCTACCCCTGGCTGGCCGAGTCCTGGCACGCCTCGAATCTAAGCCAGCAGAGCAAGGAGTCTGTCTACCCCTGTTCCAGCAAGCTGGGGCCCCCAGATAGATACTTCACCGGTAAAGGCACAACACAAGCAAACCAAACAAGTAGTATATGAATCAATGGTTATGAGGTGATTCATGATTACTGTCAACAATCACACGGCAGGGGATGATTGCGTTGAACATTTTGCCGGTAACTTCATTAAAAAAGGAATGTGTTCCACTGCACAAAGAGTTGATAGACGCAAAAACATCAGCAACAAACAAATAACTAATTAGAACCGCTACTAATACAGACAATACAACAAAGAACACAACAAACACACAAAAAAACACACAAGAACTGCAACGCCAACTGAATTATAAATAATGCGTTCGTTTCCTACCGTTGGGGGTAGGAAACGGGCATCATTAGGTGAAAGATGTTTGGAAAAGTTAAAACGTAGACTTAGGTACAGGCGGCATTCAGGGGGCTTGTTGCTCAGGAGGTAGAGCGAGTTGGCTGTTAACCGGAAGGTTGCTAGTTCAATCCCCGGCTCCTTCTAGCTGGGTGTCGAGGTGTCCCTGAGCGAGACAGCTCTCCCTAGCTGCTCCTGACGAGCTGGCTGTCGGCCTTTCATGGTTGACAACGCCATCGCGAGTGTGAATGTGTGCATGAACGGATGAATGTGAGGCAGTACTGTAAAGCGCTTTGAGTGGCCACTGGTTAGAACAGCGCTGTATAAATGCAGTCCGTTTACTCGGCGCTCCGCATCCTGACCCTCCTCTCCCCACACAGGAGGCGGCCTCCACAACTTCCCCAGCGCCCAGTCGGAGAAGTACAGCTCCAAGTCCAGCGACAGCCCCATCTACAGCACCATCAACACGGCGGCGGAGGAGGACCTGCTCACCTACTACGACACCTACTCCAGCGTGCCCTACTCCCTGGGCCCCGACCCCTACGCCAGCAGCCCCGTGCTGACCCACAGCAGCCTGGCGGGGCTGGAGCAAGGCCTGGACCAGTGGACCATCCAGGCCGGTCAGTCGGGGGCCGAGTACGCCAAGCTCCAGTACTCCCGGACGACCAGCGGTGGGTTTTGTCAGGGGGGGGGGGGGGGTTGATCACGTGACTCGGGATCACGTGGGGGTTGAAGATAGACCTGGATGTGCTTTGTGGAGTACTGTCTTTGTTGTACTTGAAGGGCTTAGCCAAAAAAATGTTTGTGCTTGGCACTTGGTTCTATGAACTTCCTTACTTACAGAGATATATTGTTGTGTCTCTTTCTTCTGGCAAATGTACTTATTGTACGTCGCTTTGGGTAAGCGTCTGCTAAATGCCCTAAATGTAAATGTATTGATCCCTAATGGGAAATGTGAGTTTGACCGTGGAAAGAACAGGACAGTAGAACTTGTCTAATCTGTGTGGCTGCATACACCATACACTAAGAGTAGTAGACATGGAGATGCAAAAGTAAATGTAAACTTGACTGGTGTTCAATGTTTGTTGTAGGGTCTTCATCAAACTCTGACACCCCTGGCCTCTGTTGCTGTGGGCCTTATCTCGTCCTTTGACACGGCTGGTGTTTTTCCTTTCCTCTCTCAGCCAAAAAGGTGAAGCAACGTTCCAGTCGGCCGTCCAAGCCGGCTACCCTGAACTGGGTGGATGTGCTGTCACAGCCCCTCCCCGCGGACAGAGACCTGGGCCAAGGCCAGATGAACCCGCAGGACTGTCTCAGGTAACCGCCAGAGCCATTGTCAAGTCCACATATTGTCCCAAACAGGGCGGTCGAGGTGGAGACAAGAGGAGGAACGCCCTCGATCCTGTTACTAGGCTCTGTCTTTGTGCTTATGTCCTCAGGGTAATTATGAAATTAAAAGCTTCTGCTCTGTTTACTTACTGTTTTAACTTCCCCTCCATAACTAAATGACTTAATTCTGATGATATTCTCATAGGAGATCTGCCTAATCACGCTGTATGCCTATCAAACTAACGCTTCGCACATTGCGCCCGTGTGTGTTTGTGTGCGCGCATGTTTGTGTTGATGTGGTGGGGGTTGTGGTGAGAGATGGTCTGGTTGGGTCTGTGTCTCAAACCACGGTGTGTGTCTGCAGGCTGTGTGTGTGTTTCTGCAGGTTTGTGTCTCCGGGCTGTGTGTGTGTCTAGGTGAGTTGTGTGTATGCAGGCGCGTGTCTGCAGAATGGGTTTGTGTCTGTAGGTGTGGGTCTTCAGGGTGTGTGTGTGTGTGTGTGTGTGTGTGTGTGTGTGTGTGTGTGTGTGTGTGTGTGTGTGTGTGTGTGTGTGTGTGTGTGTGTGTGTGTGTGTGTGTGTGTGTGTGTGTGTGTGTGTGTGTGTGTGTGTGTGTGTGTGTGTGTGTGTGTGTGCGCGCGTGCGTCTGCAGGTTTGTGTCTACAGGCTGGGTGTGTGTCTGTATTGTGCATGTCTGCAAGCCGTGTGTGTAGGGGACTGGCTGTGTGTCTGCAGGCTATGTGTGTGTGTATGGTGTGTGTGTGTGTGCAGGTCTGGATGGGTGTGTGTATGTCGTGGGGGCTGTGTGTGCGTCGGGGTGGGTGTGTGTATGTCGTGGGGGCTATGTGTGTGTGTATGGTGTGTGTGTGTGTGCAGGTCTGGATGGGTGTGTGTATGTCGTGGGGGCTGTGTGTGTGTCCTGGTTGGAACTCCTCATTGGGGTTACAGAAGGAAACGTCTGCTCTAACGAGGCGTGACAGATTGGATTGTGGGCCTTGCAGGGCAGCTATGGGGTTGTGGGGGGGGCTGTTCTGAAGTTGTGGTCCGCCCTTTATAATAACATCCGCCGCCCCTCTGACAGCCTCCATTAGTAGGGAGCGTCGTAGCGACACGGTCGCCATTTAAAACACCGTGGCGGACCTGAAGAAGACAAAGAGGTTGTTCCCCACCTCCTGTTACTGAGTTACCGCTTTACACCAAGACTTGTGGAAGGTTTTTGTATTTAAAATGTCCTGTTTGAATTATTCACTTTGTTTATTAATAATATAATTCATGAACTGCTTTGTTATCAAAGTGATAATTAGAGATCCTGCGATATATTCTTTATAGGAGGCATCTGAACAGCCTGTGTAACACCTCTCTGTCTGTCTCTCTCTCTCTCTGTCTCTGTCTCTGTCTCTGTCTCTGTCTCTGTCTCTGTCGCTCTCTTCTCCTCCTCCTCCCCCTCTCCTCCTCCTCAGCACCGACGAAGACGAGGAGGACTGGTGCCCCCCCCTCCCGGCCCGTACCTACCTGATGGACGAGGAGCTGGCCCTGAGCCTGCAGCAGTCCGCCGCCTCCCCCTCGCCCTCCCTGTCGCCCTCGCCCTCGCCCTCGCCGCCTTCCCCCCTCCCTCCCCAACGGCGTCGGACCGGCGACCATCCCCCCCGGCAACGGCCCCTGGACCTCCTGGCGGCGCACCACCCTTCCTCCTCCTCCGCCGGCACCGCCACCAACGCCTCCGTCACCCAGTCCAACCCCGACCTGTTCTCCCCCAAGGAGGTGCCGGCCGTGGGCGAGCTATACCACACCCTGCGCTGGCCCGGAGACGCCGAGGGGGCGGCGGACGCAGGGAAAGGTATTGTATAATTCAGCAGCGGTGTGTGCCTAAGTGAGGCAGCGCCACCCCCCCCACCCCCCACCCCCCCCCTCCACCCAACCCAACCCCCAACCAACCCCGGCCCCCACCACAAGGGATTTCCCAAAAGTTTAGTGCACTGCCAACCCACGCCATGCATAATTCATGGCTACGAGGTGACCTAAGAAGAGAGCGTATTCGCGCATGGAGCATTTGTTCCATTTGTTTTAGTCCCGCCCCCCTCGCAGCCACCCCCCTCCTTGGAGCTGCTCTCGGAGGATGACATCATGTGTTCCTTACCGTCAGGACAATCTTCTCTCTTCGCTGCAGAGTTCAACCCCGCAGTCCAGGCGCATAAATCTAGACCCAAGAAGAAGCCCCCGAGGGACGGCCAGCAGCAACCGAGGAGAGAAGTACACACCCAAGCAGGTAATTCACACACACTTCACACACACACACACACACACACACACACACACACACACACACACAGGCACACACACAGACACACACGCACACACACAGGCACACACACACACACACACACACACACACACACACACACACACACACACACACACACACACACACACACACACACACACACACACACACACACACACATGGACAAACATGCACATACACACTCACACATACTCACACAGAGACACACACATACGTGCACAAACACACACACACACACACACACACTCACACATACTCACAGGCACACACACACACACACACATATACACAGACAAACATGCACATACACACAGACACGCACGCACGCGCACACGCACACACAAACACACACAGTGTTTCACCAGAATCACCATCCTGACTCAGAAACAATGCATATACAACATGATATTTATTTTTGCTTGTGAGCCAGGATTCCATTGCTAATTCATATTCACACAGACCAGTCCCATCCGCTACTCTGATGGCGACCTCGCCTGCTCCCTGGTCGGCACACACAGTGCATTCTGCTACAGTTTCTGTAGTAGGCAGATCTACATAAACCACAGTGCGTCATGTTAGGAGTTGCTAACGCCTCCGTCCATCTATTCACTATGCAGATCTACATTATCCACAGTGCATTCTGCTAGTTTCTGGAGTATGCAGATCTACGTTAACCAGTGTATTCTGCTAGTTTCTGGAGTATGCAGATCTAAGTTAACCAAAGTGTATTCTGCTAGTTTCTGGAGTATGCAGATCTACCTTAACCACAGTGTAATCTGCTACAGTTTCTGGAGTAAGCAGATCTACGTTAACCAGTGTATTCTGCTAGTTTCTGGAGTATGCAGATCTACGTTAACCACAGTGTATTCTGCTAGTTTCTGAAGTATGCAGATCTACGTTAACCAGTGTATTCTGCTAGTTTCTGGAGTATGCAGATCTACGTTAACCACAGTGTATTCTGCTAGTTTCTGAAGTATGCAGATCTACGTTAACCAGTGTATTCTGCTACAGTTTCTGGAGTAAGCAGATCTACGTTAACCACGGTGTAATTTGCTAGGAGCTGCTAACACTTCCGTCTGTCCGTGGTCTATGCAGATCTCCCCCCTCCGCCCACCCCCCCGCCCACAGAGCGGTCGGACGCGGCGGGCGGCGGCGGCGGCGGCCGGGCGACCGAGGGCGAGCGGGCGGCGGCGAGCGGGTCGCCCGCCGCCCAGCGGAGGCGCGGGTTGGTCTCGCCCCAGAAGAGAGGGCCCTCCAAGTGGCTGGCACAGGGTACGTCCGCGCCGGCAACACGCTGCAACTTTTATGGGATGACTCCTAGCGCCAAACCCACTCGGCCGGCGTGCGGGGGGGAAGCGGAGCAGTTCTGGGAATGAATTTTTTATTTCGACTCACTTTTGTCGCACGCAGAGGATCTTTCGAGTTTGACTCTTGAACTGGTCGGTCTCCTGGAGAGAGCAGTATTGTTCTTTTTTGAGGGATCTGTGAGGATGATGTGTGCTGTGATATGTCTATAAACGGCTGTTGTTGTTATTTCTGCAGTCCTGAATTGTGCTATATAATTCCATGTACCGATCGGTGTAGAAAACACTGTACATTATGGAATACATTACAGTTAACAACATCTGAACGAACTGAATAACCCCAAGAATGTACAATAGATTATGTGAGACTATGTGAATCACTATCTTTCTACAGCAATGCATTAAATTATTTCAAGTCATTGACCTTCTTTAAACCGCCATAGAGGCTCAATATTCGAGATTAGTGATGGTTTCTTTGTCCTCATTTACAGATGAGAACGTGATCCTGTACGGTCAGTCCTGCGCCCTGCCCAAGGTCCAGTCCTCCAGCTACGGGTCCCTCGGTGGGGCCCCTGTTCGGCCCGCCACCAGTCCAAGGGCCCCTGGCTCCGCCGAGAAGAGGAGAGATGAGGTGACGCTTCCGAACTGATCCACTGCAAGAGTTTGCACCCGAGCACACATTGTGGCGGTGCCGTAGAAAAAAAAAGCTTTTTCGCTTGTTTCCCCATTCATTCGCAGACAAAGGAAAAGCTGAAGAGTGCTTTTATAGGGGGAGGTTGATATCTAACACTGACCATCCACTCAGAGTCATAGAGTCAGACAATGGCTTAAAAAAATACCAAAAACAAAGTTTCAACTAAATATATGACTATGGCAAAAGAAACACATTCATTGTATGTTATTTAATGACACGGTGTGAAGACCTGATACAATTTCGTAGTACGATGTATCAGAGGTGAGATCATTTAGCTTTATATTACCACATAATCTCTTTCTATGAATTAAATCCGGCCACGGCCAAAGTCCATATCAATCAGTAACACACATCTTTAGTCATCAGTATCACAAGGGTCTATCAGTTACATACACAGTCTATCAGTAACACACAGCTTTAGTCATCAGTATCACAAGGGTCTATCTATCAGTAACACACACAGTTAATCAGTAACACACAGTGTATCAGTCACACACACAGTGTATCAGTAACACACAGCTTTACTCATCAGCATCACACTGGTCTATTAATCAGTAACACACAGCGACAGTCTATCAGTAACACACAGCTACGAACAACAGTAGTATCACACTGGTCTATTTATCAGTAACACATAGCACCGTGTGTCAGTAACACACAGTTTGTATCCATCAGTAACACAAAGTAACATTCATCAGTAACACACAGTCTATCCATCGGTAACACACAGTAGTATCACACAAGCCTGCCTCTGGGCTCGCTGTCGCTCCTCTAATTACGGGCTTTGCTTGTTTTGCTTGCAGAACCTCATTTAAACAGAAACTGATTATGTGACTTGATGGGGCGCCTCTTCTATCCTCTCTGGCTGCTTTTTCGTGAAAACCCATCAGCCTGTTGCCATGGCACCCTGAGAGAAGCGGGAAGATGAAAC
>NC_082397.1:10337758-10387758 GCF_031168955.1 Gadus macrocephalus | reverse complement strand
GGTTTATAGTGTATCTGTGCTGTCCCCGGTGTCCAGCGCCGTGACAGGGATAGGGGTGAGGACGGATTTAGGAAATGAATAAAGCATGTTTACCATTGAAACAAAGCAATAGATCAACAAAACGCTATCTAACGGACAGATTTCATTTCCCGAGTGGGTTACTGCGTCAAGGATGACTATGCCAGTGGACCAACCCAGTGACTGTATCCTTCCATCTGTGGCGGCAGAGATTAATGCGTGACAATCTGATAATCCTGGAGCAATCCGATGTGTTTTTCCCTGATAGAAAGGCACAGCCTAGTGGTCATATGGAGGTCCTACCTTATTATTTTAACTCATGGGAATGTGTGGCCAAAAGTGAATGTCCAAGGTCAGGCAGCCTACACTATCACTTGAGAAAGGTTTTAATGTTGTTTCTCAGTGTTTTTGATTGTGTTAATATTTATATGTATATATATATATATATATATATATATATAAAGTTATAAAAACCCATTACCATATGATATAAAATATATCCCAGGTCATAATTTATTTGTCATTACAATTCTAAATGACTGATGCTATGGTGATTACATGCCTTGTTTGAATTGTATCACTTTTATTTAAACATAAAATGGCTGTGATGGCTCATTGGGAAGACAGTACATAGTGCACTACCATGTACTATTTACTCTTGAGACGTTTAGAAGACACTTTAATCCAAAGCGATGACATTGAATTCAAGTACTTTAAGGAGCAGTTATGGCCATCTTGCTCAAGATGCCCACAGATAGATCATGGACATGAGGCATCGAACCCAGACTATTACAGCTGAAGGCCACCACGCCAGCCCTGTCTACTGTTCATGATAACCCAGGTTCTTACAAACAAGGTCAAAAACAAAAAAAGTGAAGTTAATCTCAGATTCCCCAATAATTATTTGGGGTAACTAAAAATGTATATTGTACAAGTCTTATTTTGCTATTTGGTGTTATTCTGTTGTCACTTACTTGTTAAGTTATTTTATCAAATTGCAACAATAAACGTTTGCAGCTTCGGCGTGGTGGAGGCCTGTTGCACATCATCCGTTTAGCTGGGGGGGCCGTGTTACGCGGTGAATCGAAAGCCATGTGTCATCACTATCATAGGGGACTTGCACAGCGCTTTAACAATTTTGTATTTTCAGCAAATTCCCCAAAAAACAAAACTGATCCCCTGTGATTGGCTGGGACTCTGCGTGTCCCCCTTTGTCCCGACAGGCAGTGTGTTCGCCCGGTTTCCTATGCCCAAACAAAACTTGTCCACCACCCCGAGGCAATACCGCGCTCCGCCGTGCGTTCACGACCCACGTCATTCAGGAGATTCTCACGTTTACCGTGAGATAACGAAATAAGGTAGACGGTCAATTTATGATTTTTACATGCATGTCACATTCTTGTGTGTGTCATCAATTTTGACGAAACATTCTTTCTGTGTCATTCTTGTAAATTATTCTTTCAATTAATTTAGAAATGATTTAGGGGCCTACTGTGACCACCTTTTGGCTGTGCAATCCCTTCTCCCCATCTAAACAGATAGAGCCTATAGTGTGTTCTCTTTTTAATTCACGTCCTTCTATCGTTGGCTCGTTTGTTGGCAGGATGTACAGCTTCATGGGTGGAGGGCTGTTCTGTGCCGGCATGGGGAACATACTCCTCATGATCTCCACGGCAACCGACTACTGGATGCAGTACCGTCACTCCAACAACTATATGCACCAGGGCCTCTGGCGATACTGTGTGCCTGGGAAATGCATGACACACACAGATAGCATCGGTAAGGAAGAGTGTGTGTAGCTGAGAAGAAGTATTGGTGAGTAGAGTGGCTTGGCTGGTAACCGGAAGGTTGCTGGTTTGAGCCCCAGCTCCACCTGGCTGAGTGTCAAGGTGTCCTTGAGCAAGACGCCTCACCCTAACTGCTCCGGACAGGTGTGGCGTATAAGCTATAGAAAGGAATCATGATGGCAACCCACCATGACTCCAGAGGAGCCTGGACTTTCTTCTCCAGATGTACTATCAATAGATCCCTTGGCTTGTCTCTTCCCAGAGTGTTCAGACCAGGCTTGGAGTGTCAGTCGAAACCAGTGCCGTGGGGAGGTCTTTGAGGTGGTACCGCAGAGAAGGATTTTACCTGAAGATAGAATTATTTCACCTGTTGGCCATCCGAATGCTTAAATATAATCACTCTGCAAATACAAAAACATAGAAAAGCTTGACACAATCATCAGACATTTGCATCTGAATGTTTTTAGCCAAAGCTAATTGATGACACTTGTGGGGCTTTTGGTTGAAAATAATTATTACCATCCATGAATCTCATAGCGGTCATCTCAGTGCCATCTTGGCCCTAAGCGATGGAGCTGAATGCGGGATTCAGACCCCAGCATCCGGTCATCATCAACCTGCAAATGGTTAGAACCAAGATGGCCACTAGGTGAATATAGGGCCGATAGTGTAGTAGGCTGAACGACAGCTTTGACCTCTCCCTGTGCCGCTCCCGTCCCACAGCTTACTGGGACGCTACCAGAGCCTTCATGATCCTCTCCGTGCTGGCGTGTTTCATCGGGCTCGTCATCGGCGTCATGGCCTTCATCCACTACTCCTCGTTCGACGGATTTGACAAGACCTTCGCAGCTGGTATCTTCTTCTTCATCTCATGTAAGTGATTTTTGGGGAACGTCTTCCATCAAAAAGTGGACCTCTCAGCACTGTAAACAGTGTTGTTGATGTTGATGGTGGGAATTTTGTTCGCAGGCTTCTTTGTACTGCTGGCGATGGCTGTATACACAGGGGTCACGGTGAACTACTTTGGGAAACGCTATGGAAACTGGCGATTTTCCTGGTCCTACATTATGGGCTGGGTGGCCGTGGTACTCACTTTCTTCTCAGGTGTGTATGACAATGGCCGCTCTTCATCACTAGGAGGTGCTAGAACCTCTTGTTCATGTTCAGTTTGGCTTAAATTTGTATCGGCATTGAATATCAGTGTTGGTCATTACTGGTGATGTTAATCGTGTTATATGATTATTTTCAGGTATCTTCTACATGTGTGCCTACCGAATGCATGAATGCCCAAGAAACACCAACTCGCGCTGAGCTGTGCCAAGGCATTTCACCGTTCCTTCCCTGGTCTTTTAAATTATGACTTTAGGAGGAAGCATTTTGTTCTTGGACACACACGATTTGCTAGACGACTTGCAAATATGCTAAATAAATGAGAATAAAAAAATATAATGGTTTGTCATCATTTTGGAAAAAGAGTTGAAAATTGTTAAGATGGACTGTATAAAATCTGTCTTTGGTGTCAGTCTCGCAACAGGAAGCATGTTTGTGATGTCATGAGCATCGAGGTCAAAGGTCACATAAATCCAAATTTGTATGTCATTTTGAAAAGCTACATAGAATAAACTTTTAAGGGTATGTTAAGCGCACAGCGTATGATAGTGATAAACAATTTAATACGAATTCTGTAACTTAAGTCGAAGAGGTGGAGTGGACACCATTTCCCCATTTGCTTACAAGAAACACCAAAAACACATTTAGGCACCAAGACACTCTGTGAGTCATTGAATTTGGCTTTGAATTAGTCCACATGTCCGGATCATAAACTTTAGTAGGGCAATTTTACATTCATTCCGTGTTTTTTTTCTTAAAATATCCCAACTGTTTTCGGTAACATCCAAGGCTTAACACATCAGCACAGCATCCAACACAAAGACAAAGACATAACATACTCTGAGCCTTGTCTGGATAAAGCTCAGAATACACCCATTGTTGTGGTAGTGCAATGAAAGGAATGAAGGGAATTTTAAGAAAAGGTTAAAGTTGCCCCTGTGTTCAACTCTCTGTGGTTTGACTAAACAAAAGATTACATGGAAGAAGACACTACTGTCGAGACACAAACACAGGTCATTTCATCGTGAAACCAGTGCAGTGTGGCCAGAATGGGATCAACTGTAATGTCGGGGAGCAACATCTGCGTATATATGACTATAAATATTTGGTTAAACTATAAATTATATCAGACACATTTCTTCTCCCAACGAGCTGTTTGTTGCCCTGCATCGTTGACACCGCCATCGGTGTGTGCATTTGTGAATGTGTGAATGGCTGAAAGTTAGGCAATGTTAGGCGCTATATAAATGCACTCCATTTACTCTAACGGAGGAACGGACAACTTAGCGCACGCCAGGTAAACCCTATTTGGGCCTTTTCGCACCGTTTCCTTGTTCACTTTACGCTGAACATGTCTGGAGACATGACTAATGACTAATAAGTATATACATATTTTAAAGAACTTAGACAACCAGAATTGGTTCACCTCGGCGGTTTGGAGGAGGGAAACACAGTTAGCATCAGGACGATCCAGGGGATGGCGGCTGACGAAGAGGGGGAAGGAACCGAGGAAGACTTGAGCCATCAGACAGCGCACAGGTGAGTGAGACAGACGTGTAGAAACGCTGGATGCTTTATTGGTTCTCAATCGCATCTCAAATGTCGTATTACAACCGAACACTAAGGGCCCTATTTGAACGGGCTGAAACGCAAGTGAGAAGCGCCAACCCCGAGTAGCTTTGTGGGCGGTTCTATGGCGATGTTGTTATTTTACCGGTGGATATATTACTCTTGCGCCCGACGCAAACCCAAAAAGGGTTGGTCTGAAGAAGCCTTATTACCCGTAGGTGTGGTTTGGGCGTAACGTGCAATAAACCAATGAGAGTGCCATCTCCCATCCCCTTTAAGAGCCATGAGCACATTTCAATCTGACGAGTTGATATTTTGACAGCGCGTTGGCAGTCTCTGATGAGACAGATCCATGGCCACATGAATTTTAAACTTCCAATGGCTCAGTTTATGGCCAAATAATATGGCCTAATTCACACATGGAATAGCCTTTTCTTCCACAACTTCAGAAATACTGAGTCCTCAAATAAACTCCAGCAAGAAAACTTAACACACATATGATATGCGGTAACTGTCTATTTAATGAATACGCAATACATTAACAAATGTCATTTTTATACCAGTATTGTATGAGTTATCGTTATCGACTTGTGTTCCTAATATGCATGTGTCCCCCCGTTAATATACATTGCCATGGACTGTATTATGCGTTACGTGTTTAGTTTGCGTGGGTTTAAAAAGATGGATGCACACAAGCGCCCCCGCATTCATTAATTGTTTTTAACACTCACTCGCGGTAAAACAATGTTTTCTCACGATCAAATACTCATCAATCCTAAAAGTTATGGGCTTGTACACGATGTCTGTGTTAAGAAAATATGTGTTTGCTGTACGGTGTTTGCAGATGCATTGATTTAAAAGTACAACTTATTACCGCTGTATCAGCTGTTCTTTCCCATATAATTTACCAAGAATGTGTGGCTAGGTAGATGAGAGAAGCAAAGAGTATGCGCGAGGTGCACAAGCAACATTATGCATGCGCCTTTAAATAGCATGTGAACAACGTGCCACTGCCTTTAAACCAGTTATTTCCTGGTTTGTGGCGGAATTGTTTTCTGAAACTGCAAAATAGCACCAGGGAACGTTTGCGCCACAACACGCCTCCTCCTTTCGCCGAACCGCCCCTTGGGGCGCAAGATCAGTCCCTAATTTAGCAACGCGTGGCGTGGAGGGAAAAGAACGCTCTGGGCCAGTTGCAAATTAGCAACGATACATGCGTCAGTGCAGAAAGTAAATTGCGCTGGATGCAAGATAGGGCCGTGTGGAAGAAAAATGTTCCTAAGAAAATGTGTGTGTCGGATTGAAGCAGTAAATATCCACGATTCAACAGTCAGGACTAACATAATTGAGCACCGCTTCTCGCTCGGACAAAGTTCCGCCAATATTTCGCAGTGATGGCCGAAGCGAACACCTGGATGAGAAACTCGTTCGGCAATCGAAACCTCCATAATGCCAGAGGACTTCAGTGTTGGGGAGCAGGAGATTTCAACAGAATTGTCATGCGACGAAACATTGAAGTCTGCTTTCAGAAGTCGACCTAGGTTGGACTTTTGGAGACAGCAACACAGCAAATACCGTAAGCTTTCTGACAACGCCATTGATCTTCATACTGAAAAGTAGTCACACACATGTAACATCAGTGCTTTCTAATTTTCTAGCATCTTCTCAACTAGAATGCAATGTACTCGCTGTGAATTTGTGTTAGTAATAAGGTAACACTGATTTGATAGGACACCTTGAATCTTTCCTTAGGGTATCGATAATCATAGTAATGAAAAGATCCTTTCATTATTTTGCACAAAAGGGCCAAGGGAACTACAATGAGATCTTTATCACTGGATTTAAAATCAGAAAAGTGAAATGGTGTCATCAGAGGATTTACAAATCTGACCTCGGATTAATATCTACATGGCAGACTGCTCAGACTCACTGTCTCACTATCTTTCACTTCATATTTGTTTCTACCAATCATGTTGCTGGATGCAGGGATTTGTAAGTGTGTGATATGATTGTTGAAAGAAAATAAACTCGGCCAGAACGAGTAAACTCTATAAAATTGTTTTTTAAGTTTTCCAGTAAACACCCAATCAAGATCGGCCAGTGTAGCAACACATTCATTAAAATCCCTGTCCGAAAGCTTCATTCACTCGTGCAAATTAGTTTTCATTTGTTAAATATCTCCGTAATGAAACAGGACATAAGGCGTTGCTCCGCCCCTTTCGTTTTTGGTTTCCGGCCCAGGTTTGTGTAATCTCTCCTAAGAAGTTTGGCTGTAACATAGTAGGATTTAAATGGCTTGTCCAATAAAAAAAAGAATAATGAACTTAATTGACTGAGGGGGACTTGGTGCCGTGTCTGTTGTTTGTTAATTATTCACAGATAGTCCAGACTTGTTTAGTCGTGGTGAACTAGGAGTGCTCCACTCCCCAACTGGGGGCCAATGGCCCACAACACACAACACACAAGCCCACAACACTTGTAGAACAGTGCAGGGAATGGATACGTCACAAAACAAGCTAGAGAAATTACAAATATCAAATCCAATAATCAGCTAGAGCTGCTGCCCCCGCGACCCGACCCCGGATAAGCGGTTGAAGATGAGGGAGGGCATCCGATAATCAGTCTGCAAACAAGAACAATACAAATGCGTGTAATAAAAGATTTTTTTTTTAAAAACATTTAGATTTTTATTCACAAGCTCAAATCCTACAAACTGCCCTGTTTATTTGGGTAAGCCAATCCAATTTGTTTGGATTGTGTACCCCGCCCCCCTGAACCTGCCAAACATTAATATACCTTGCTTTATGACTGAGTTAATGCTTATTTCTGGACTGCATAATAACACAAACTGGAAGTAAATTTTGGATGGTTGTTCATAAAAACATACTTGAATACACTTAGTTAGAAATCAAATGTTTGTGTCATAGAATTATGTGTCAAAGATAAAACTGTTTTATAAAAGCCATATTCAATCTTCTTCTCAGTGTTGCGTAAAGGTTTTAATATTTTTGGCATTTGCAAATTCTGTGACCTTAATATTTGAAGAAGACAAACAGCTCAGGTTACTCTATTGTCTATGATCATCCCACTCACACCCTTTTGCTCCTCTGTGGCACATATAAATGGATGGACAATGCAACTGATATTGTATCAAGAAGTAACAGAAGAATAACAGGTGAGTCAACTGGCGAGTAACTGCGCCGCAAATGTTGACCTTTTTTAATCTATTTAAATACGTCTCAGTTTAACTATTTCTGTTTTCATTATATTGCTATCTGTATTTTGCTATTGGGCTACTTTTACTTGCATTTGGACCAGACATGATTTGATTACGTGTCAGTTTAGTTCTTTAAAATCCCTACAGCTAAGGATTGTTTAATATGTCATTATTTACATTAAACTGATTGTATTTGAATGTAAGTATACTGTTTATTGGGAGTCCCTCTCTCACAAAACAACAGTCTTTTTTTCTTTCTTTCCTCGCTTTCTAGAACAATGTGGCTGTTTATCCTTGTGCTCCAGCTTTGGTTAGTGAACGCACAGGAGGCACTGACGGATTCACCGTGTCTTGTGCATATAACAAACAGACCTCCAGGTTCGTAGCAGTCTCCACAATTGAAGAAACAAACATAATTACAATAATTACATAATTACATCAAATGTATTCCTATTTATGTTTTTCAATTACTTTATTTTGCTTACTAGAAAATGACGACATAGAGGTGACCTGTAACCCAGAATACATGGAGTTGAGCGTCTTTATCTGCCCTATTTACCAATCTCTTTATGACGAAAATAATATGGCTCTGAATGGAGAGTTTGGCAAGGAAGTGTGCCGTGGGATACCAGACTGGGATGCCAATCCGCCTGTACTGAGATTCAGAGTCTCCATGAATGAAAGTGAAGAAAGTTACTGCAATTGCTATACCGAGGTACTCGGATAAGACCGTTTTATGCTCGTTCCACATTGAGAACAGTAATAAATAGAAAAAAATAGAACTGTCTCCAATTATGATGGTGAGACCGATGTCTTACAAATGTGTGTAAACCATAGTATATGAAAAAGATTTAAAAAGAACTCCGGCATTATCCCTTGTTAACATAATTGAAACTGCACCATTAAAATAAAAATGTGAAACCAGACTTAACAATTATTGTTGACAGGTAATCACTGAGATCGGTACAGGACTGTTTTCCGACTTCTCAAATATACAATATGTAAAAGTCATGGGATCCATCGCTTCCCATGACCCTACTGCTGGAGTCATCACATATCGGAAGCAGATAAAATACCAGTTTCTTTGCAAATATCCCTTGCAATATTTGGTGAACCACACGGAACTTGCAGTGTGAGTACACCGACCCAGTGAACCGACTTTATAGGCTTTTATCTTCTTTGGGGGGTCATTTATTTTAATAGTGTTCCATTATGCATATTGTAATGTAACATAACTGCTGGGAGTTCTGTTCTAAATGTTTGCATGTATCTGTGTTTATTTATTATAGATTGGGTGTGAGTTATGCCGTAAATGAGAATAACGGTAGCTTCATCAGCACTCTGAATATGGCACTTTACAGCGTAAGTTTTGCTCTAGCCCTTTGGCTCAGTATTCCTGTCAAGGATTTGATAGCCTGATAGCATTCCTTCTTTTCTGTGGAATAGGATGAAAGCTACACCAATCCCCTAGTTGTTCCAACTTCGGGGATAACCCTGAAGACCAGGATTTTTGTGATGGTTAGGGCGACAAATTTAACAGAAAGGTAATTCAGGGATGGTTCCATCCCTAACATTAATGATAGATAGATACTTTTGTGATTTATGATTGTCTGTACTTCTTTCCTTCCTTCCTAAGGTTTAATGTGCTACTCGACCGATGTTTTGCAACTACCACTGATTCGCCCACAAACAACACCTTTTATGATCTTTTCGTAGGGTGAGTCTTCTTATCGGCTATGCAGTATATTTTTATTTCTAACTTTGAAACATTGTTTCCATAGGTCAGTGTTTCGCAAAATGTTACTATCAGAGCAGGAAATTTAACCGCAAAACATTTAATTAATTTATTATCATAGATTCTGCAATTCATGAAAACGTTAGCTGGTTGCACAGCCAGAACACCTTTGGTATGTGAACCAACTAGATTTAGGCTGGATTTGAGAGGATAGCTGCAATCCTCTGCCTTTGGGTAGAAACGGACACACTTCCTTGTGGACAAAAGATGTACTGCAGATGAAAACAATCAAAGACTTGGCCAATGTATTTGGCGACTCAATTCAAATCCCTTGTGACCCACCGGCAGGGTTGCGACCAAGTCTTTCGAAATGCTGCTCTAGGTCAGCCTTAGTGCTTTTGTTCTGTTCCTGCCAATGAGCAATCCCAAGACTTATGTGCTTTTTCTCATTCAAGATGTATCAAGGATGGACAAACAGTGGTGGGCTCGAACGGGTTTGAGCAGACAGCATTCTTCTCCTTCGAGGCATTCAGATTTGTGGAACACAATAATGATACTGTCTCCAGGTTCTTCCTCCACTGTGTCACCCGGCTTTGTGAGGTGGACAACTGCCCCAATTTAGTGCCTGTAAGTAGCACAGTAACAATCAGATTGACGGATAGATCAAACATACATATCAGACAGACAGTATCAGACACCGACATACAGATATATGGACGGCATCAGACAGCATACACAGGCGTATCAGTCAGACAGATAGAAACACAGACCGACAGACGGACCTGAAATTCCCCTGAATGTTATAGGAATCTTTTTTTTTTAGAACTGTGACGAAGAATCAAGGAGTGATACCAGGTCAGGGGGAGATACCACCGACGACCCGCCACAGGATTCCGTTGGCGAACTGCCGCCAGCGGTAGTCAGCTCTCCCGTTATTCTGGTGTCGCAGTTTACCAGTGAGTCCCAAAGTACAGTTGTTCAGTACAAAAACATCTCTCGGCGTCATTCAGTGTGGACAACAAAGAAAAAGACATCACGATTGTTAAACTCCTAATGTATGTGGTGCAACAAACCTGCATTACATGTGAACCCCCCCCCCCCCCAGCAGGGTGGCAGCTGGAAGACTGTAGAACTAGACGTAGAACTAGACGTCTCAGGTTCCCACACTCCCTCTCTCATGTGTCCCTAGTGAATGGACAAATAATTGGACGTGGCAAAAATGGATAATCCTGTAGTCAAAATATGAATGCATACATATACAGCCATGTACAAATTATTTTAACACAATGTCCTCCTCTGTATGTGTTTTAGAGTCCTCAGCTCCTCGGGCACAGATCAATGCACTGAGAAGCACCGCGATTGGATTAGGGATTGCTTTTAGTGTCCTCACTCTTCTCGCGGTGTCCGTCGTCCTGATCCTCAGGAGAAGGAAGAATAAGAAATAGACGCTTTCGTCTGTTTCAACCGTTCCCCTTTCTGTACTCTTTCTGTATCGCTCTCATATAACTGATGTATCTTTCCATCCCTAATATCATACAGCTAGGAAACCAGTGACCACAGAGAGAAAGGGAGATTAATATGATTTTATTAAATATTTTGTTGTTGTACTATACAGATGTAGGCCGTTTTGGAGGCATACCGGAAAACAATCATTAACATACAAATATAGTACATAAATCTGGTGTATAGTGTGTGAGAAAAATGGTCTATATTTTTTATTATTGAGGTTTTAAAATGCATTGATGGGGATTCAAACAATGACAATCAAATAAAGTTTTTTGCTCTTATTTGATGATAGCGTTTGATCACTTTGCACAACCCTCTACTGTGTTATATCTATTAGCGTGAAATAAGCCCAATGACTACAATTGGGCCACTTGAGCATTTTCTATTGACATAAACTGCATTGTCTTTGCTCAGTAAAAATAAATCACAGGTGTGTATATATAATTGAAACTCTTTACTTACACTTGTGGTAAATATTCCAAAAAAATAAATCAGAGACAATTAAATAATTATATTATGTCATATGGAATGGGTTATTGTACTGTGACTACTTTGGACGAGCTGGCTGTCACCTTGCACGGTTTACCCTGCCAAGGCACTTTGATAAAAGCGTCTGCTAAATGCCCTAAATGTAAAAATGTCAATGCCATAACTGTATTATTCTCTAAACCGGCTTTATCTTAGAGGAGATCTTCTCTTAACAAGGCATAACGGCTTCTCATTTCAGTGCTGTTTTGGCGGAGGTCAGCCTCCTTAAAGGGAGCAACTCCTCCACCCACTCATTGGGGGAAGCCATCATTCGCTCCCACAGCCTCAGCTCACACAGACTCGAATCCATCCAGTTCACCACCACACCATAGCTTCTGCCTACATCGAGAAAAAGAGCAAACCACTTTGATTAATATCTACATTATACATACTACGGTGATTAGTCGTTCAGCAGATGCTTATATTATAGCAACTGACTAGAGTGGATTGAGATACATGTCATGTTTTGCATGTGTACCTGTGCCAAGGCCTAGTCTTAAGCCCCCAAGCAGATTGCTAGCCAGCCTGTCGCGGTCCCAGACTGTCAGTTCAACACAGGCTTCCGTCAGGTCTGCTTGTTTGATGCCGTCGTAGACCATTGTGTGGTTAAAGATCGGATTTGTCGTTCTGCGCAATACCCGCGTCTTCTGACGGCCTTTCCGACTTGTGTCCGGCAGCACAAAGCTTTAAGAATGAAAAAAATACAGAAATTGGAAAATACTGAACCAGTTAACCAATACCGAACCATTTAATTAAAGCAAATCTGCAAAGCATGCAACCAAGTACGAAGTTCCAATCCGTAGAGGAATCGATGGTACAGATGAAGAACGCCATACCATTTAACATAAGGATCCATAGTGGCTCGGATCAGAGGAAGGTTGTTGCACTCTTTCACCCATATGTGTATTTCACCCGTGGGTGGGCCGTGCATCATCACAGCTGTGCAGCAAAAAGCACAGAGAAACGTTTCAATACCAGACCATAAGGTAATGAATCTAATATACCTAATTCTGGTCTCGAGTTAAAACCTGTTTATAAACGACACACTGACCCTTACTGGTTGTCACTTGTGGGAGAAATCGTATTGCCAGTCTCATCTCGCCTCTGTTGTCAGAAGGCGTCACACTGGACGGCATCTGACAAAGATAGTTGTGATGATGAAGACTCCATTTTGTAACCAATCGATCAGAACATACCACAGAACATATTATTATACAATATATCCATATAGTAATTGCACTTGAGTAATTAACTGGTTGTTGTCAATTGAAAGATGGTGTGTCTTTTAATGTAAGCTTTGTCAAAGACACATATCTGTCAAGGTTAATAGGTGAATGATAAAACATTACACCCATTATTCCCTTTTGTTTTATCAAAATATTCTGTCAACTTCAAATGTATTCTCAGTGAATCTTGTGTGGGTAGTACGTAAATCTCTTCGCAGATTTTGTCCATATCGTTGTGTGTCTGTGTTTCTATGTCATGTTTGTGAGTGCTAGTGTGAAGGCATTTGTATTTTCCTGAAGCAGATTGTGTGCTTCATGCGTCATTGCTTTTGTCCTCTCTGTGTGTGTGTGTGTCCGTATAGATGTGTGAAGGGGTTTGTTCTGTACCCGGGCTCTGAGGTCCAAGTAGTTCATCTGGGTGTGGTCGAAGTCCCAGGTAGATAGGTCCAGGTCTACCTCACCCAGGAAGCTGTTCTTGCCAAACGTATCATGATGCCACACTGAAAGAATGAGCGTCTGGGTCCTCAGATACTCCTTGTGAACCCGATACTGTGGGGAGGCACAAAGGAGCCATTTGTGGTTGCTTCTTTGCATGGCATTGTTCGAACAAGCGATGTTATTAGTTCATTTCAGATCTGGCGAATGCGCACAACACGCCCGCGATACTCACCCTCAGGATTTCATTGAACGTCGGGTTGAGTGTCTTCTTTTTCACCGCAGTCTTCCTCTTCCCGAGACTGGCTTTGTCCGGGACAAGATAACTTTTCACGTATCTAACAAAAGAAAAAAAAAAAGATTGTAGCGATAAGCTTGATTAAGAACACTGAAAAGATTCGGGTTTGTTCAGATTTTGGCCACCAGTGTTGTTACTCAGGTTCAAAATATGGAAACAGAAAAAATAAATCAATAATAAATATATTTAGAGATATATGTCTCTATATGTGTACTCACGGGTCGGAACGGCCCCTTTTTGGATCAACAGCCGCCAGTCCTTGGCACTGCGCCACAAAGATGTGGAACTCTGTGAGCTTCTGGACATAGTTGATGGAGAACTGGATGTTTCCAGTGACGTCCACATTGCCAAAGTCCCCGCTGTACATGGTCATCACACTGCCACTCCGCTGGGGACAAACAGGCATGCACAAATAAATACACACACACACACACACATACACATCACATCGTATTGAGTACCTGTTGCTGTAGGTGAGGTTTGAATTAGAATAGGTAAAGCAAGAAGCAATTGCCTTGCGTTTATTTGTTGCCTAATCGATCAAGATAGATGGGAATGGATACTGGGAACAAAACAATCCCAGCAGGCTTATTTGAGTTTACCGCAGGTGAGAGGAATCAAGAGCATGCTTTGACCAGCTGCACCCGCTGGGCTTACCTCCTTCTGGAGAAAAGAGGGCACTGATTTGCTCATGTTTTTCATATGATCTGGATCGGAGAATGAGGCCGTGGAAGCAGTTGAGACGGATGTGGCTGTGTAACAAAAACAAAAAGGTTTTTAATTAACTTGACATGGTGACATTCCAAATTAAAAACAATGTTAACCAAATGTTCACCATTCTTGCTTCGTCTCATATCACTTGGATCTGGTCTTCGTTCTTGCCCTGTAGAATACAATTATATAATTGTATTGGGTGCACTAAAAATGTCAAATTATCCAAATCTATATAAATAAATACGTTTTTCCTTACATGTAGAAGAGCCAAATGATGTTATGTCCTCCAAGCTCTTGGTCTTATTTTTAAGTTCAGCTCGTCTGAGAGCTCTCTTCACAGGGTTTTGGTCCTCGCTGTCGTTCTCCCCTAAACAAACACACAATCAAAACAGCCAGACAACCAGTGAGTCTTTTTAAGTCATTGAATTTCAAAGCCTCTTTAACATGTTATACTGCCACAACAGGTTGGTATGCCGAACACAGCCTAGTGACACTATGCCATTTTGTTTAAGGACAATATTGATTACGTTCCAGAATAATGTTGAAAATCTAATTTCAACATAATTCTATTCCTTTCAGAACTCTTGATACCTCTGAAGATGTATTCTTTGTCACTTAATTTGATCCCTCGGGATTAATAAAGCATTTCTGAATCTGAAAAACATGGCATCTTCAACATGGCCGTTGATGAGGGTCATAATCCCCAGGTGTGGTTCACTTTCTATTCTTTTATGTATATATATTGCATCCAAATAAAGGTACGGTTCAATGTCACCACTCAGTACAGTTGGTGAAAATTGACTGCACAATGAAGCCAACACTGTCCAGCCCACAAATCAAACAAGGAGGATAAGGAATTACACGTAATGTTGACACAAGAGAGAATTAATGTCCTGCCAAGAGAGGCAGATATAGATGGATCATACAAGGATGTCCCTTGATACATCCTTCTTCATAACGTTGACACAGCACCAGTCGCCAGTATCTTCAACATTCAACAGTTTTCAGCAAGATTCAACCCTCTTCAACACTGGACTTTATTTATAAAGACAATACTAAGATGAACAGATTATAGATGTCCCAGGAAGACATGGTTTTGTGCGTTAACGTTTCATTGGTGTTCATATTTTATAATGCATGCATATTCAGGCATTGCATCATTGATTTAAAAATATAATTTTTGTAGCTGCTAATTAACTGTATTAAATAGCATTAAAAGCTGCTTACAATTGGAACTGGTCCTTGAGTTGCTCCGGGTTTCTGATGCTGTGCTGCTTAAAGACGATTCTCTTCCTGTGTCTGAACTGCTGTTATTCACCCGCTGGGATGCTTTGCCTCCCGTCCTGCCATAACGCTCCTCTGAGCCCACCGGGGAAGTCTCTCTTGCCGGACCACACAGGTCAAAGTCATAGGCCTTGCCGTCTGACCCCTGTTCGCTCACAACCGGGGCAAGGGAGTTATGGACGCTGGACTTCTCGGTCATGCCGAGGTAATGCCGATAGTCTCGCGGAACAAACGCACGAGCCCGCAATGCTTGAGATTCGGAATTAACCGACGGTCTCCGGGTACTTGAGACTCTGCCGTCGCTTTGCCTTCTGTGTTGAGACTTATCAGCACTCTGTCTCATTACTCCTTCTTGAGACTTTTTACCACAGTCTTGTTCTTTGCTGACATTCAGCGAGAACATGCTGGTGGAACGGCGCATGGCACTTGTACGGCTGCTTATGTTGCCGAAACTGTCGGTCCTCGCCTTGGGAGACTGTATCTTCTTTCCAACGTTGCTTTGCAGCTTGGTTGAGGTTTCCTCCTCTCTAGGATTTTCCTTCAATTCAATCCGGTTGTCTTTGGGCTGACCTGATTGTGCAGGTGGGGCTGGTCTAAAGCTGCTCTTCTCTGTGACAGCAGAAGGCTGCAACTCTGAACTCAGGGACTGTGAATCTAAGATTTCTTTATTTTTGTGGGTATTGGCCTTTTCAGCCATAAACGAGCCCCTACGACTAAAATTGGAACTACCCCAAAATTCACGGAGATTGTTAAATTGTGAGCTATTTGTGCCAAGACTTGGGGTTGATGTTTCCTGTCTCTGTGTAAAATTCAGCATATTCCCATTGGAATCTTCTAGGTCATTGTCTGTATCCTTGCCCATTGACCTTAGGTTATATTCAGACTTTGAAAATCTTTTAGATTTAGAAAGATTTGAAGTAGAGATCATTTTGCCATCACCTCCATCTTTGGATTTAACATTCAACAACACTTGTTTGTTCATTTCCTTCTCCCATAATGACTTAAGCTCCCTTATCCTCTCTACTTTGCTTTCCTGACGTCCGAGCGGGAGTCTTGAAGTGACTCTATTCTGCATAAAGTCTTTTTTAGGAGCCATGCCTGTTTTCACAGCTCCATCTTCAATTACTTTGCTTTTTGTGTCTTCATTTCCATGACTCTTCGTTTGCGGCTTAGTGGTTGAAAGCGCATTGCCTCCACTCCGCTTGTAATCCATTGACGGGCTGGGAATCGCCTGACGGAGTTTGTCATGGTCTGGAATGTCCTTCATTTGCAGGGTTGTCTCTAGTGGAGCCTTGAGGAACTCATCCTCCTGTGGGGTTGTTATAGAGGATGATAATAACGTCAATAACGGTTTGTCTGGTAGGGGGCTTGCTCTGTATTGAGAGGCTTTCAGAGCAGACTGCAGGTCATTGTCTGAACCTCGTCTGTCGAGGACTTCGGGGTTTGTTTGTAATATTAAAAGATCTGCTGCATAATTAGGCCGATCCTTTTTAGTGTTATTGGGCTTATTTCTATGGTTTGTGAGTGAAGGATAAATCAGAGGTTCGGGATGGATGGAGGTATCTTTCTTATTTGTTTGATCTGGCTGTTTGTGTTTAATATCCTCTGTTTGGATGTTATGCCCACTACTTGTGAGGAAATCTGTCTCTCCTTGGCTGTTAGATGTGGGTGTCTGTTTCGTTTTGTCTTTGAAAGTGCTTTTATTATATTTTACTCTCTCAGGGGCAGAAGCCAAATGTTCAACTATTTGATCATTTGTTTCTTTTTGCCTCAGTTCATCCATTTGGAGGATTTCAGGTTTCTGCCGTTTGTCACTGATCGCTCGGTCTGATATGATATTGAGGATTTTGGGACCTGGTAACTTGGCATTAGATATTTTGCCTGCCAAATTTCCATCTCCCTTGTCCTCGATGCTCAGCGCCTTTGCTTCTTGCCTTGCATTCTTCTCCACATCTTCTCGCACCACTCTCGACTCCCTTTTCTTTTCCATATTCTCCTTCACTTCATTTGACTCCTTGACTAAGTGATCTTTCTTCATCTCGACTACGTGAGATCCATGATCATCCCTCATTCTGTCTTCAAGGGTTCCTTTTACCTTGACATCCTCCTTCCTGTCCAGGTTAATCACGGTGGGTTGGCTGTCCTCTATGTCCAGCCAATCATTGCTGTCCGTACTGCGGCTGAACCACTCCAGGACCTTGGCTATGGAGCCCTCCTCCCCCTCACTGGCAGTGGAGATCTGATGGGATAATTTGGGCTTTGGAACGGACGACGGAGCCGTGTGCTGATAAGCCTTCTCAATTAAATTGAGGTCATAGCGTACAGGTTGATCTGAAAAGAAATTAAGTTTGGAAATAATTATACCATGAGGATAATACGGAAGGTGCCTACACAAGAAAAGCTGTTGTTCGGCTTACCCACAACGCTTTGCGTCATGCTTAGATCTTCATCTCTAGGTGCTGAAGCACTGGATGATCCACCGTTGCTGACTTTCCACCTCTCTGGTTCCTTTGTTTCATTTGTAGACAGAGAGGTAGTGAGGGAGTCCCCATATTCCTTTGGCTTTGCATCCCTGGTCTTTTTCGGGCTGACTCTTCCGATGGCATTCGGCCCATCACGCTTGGTGCTTGCGATATTACTGAAATCACAGAAATAAAAATGTAACTGTGTTAACGGCAACTTCTCACTTCAACTGGTTTTAGTTATGTATAAGTCTATATCATTTGTGACTGACGTTTCCGGTGTTACAGAAGGAATGTTCTTTGTCAAATCTTCAGCTGGCTCCTCTTTACGGAGCTCCTCAGTGGGACGCTGAAGACACTTAGCAGCAACAACATGAGGGGAAAACCGAGACACCTGAGACGCTTCAGTTCCCTGAGCAGGTGATTCCACGCTTCTGTCACTGGAGGGGCTCGCCACAACGCTCTGGGAAGCATATTTGAGGCTCAACCTTGGTGCCGGGACCATGACCTTTGTGTCTCCGGGAAGGTCGTGCCCAGGAGCATTGTTAGACAAAGTGCTGCTACGCCTAGAGGCAAATGTTCTCATCTTGGGCACAGGTCTGACACCTGTAGAAGACGCTTCAGAGCTGAGAGAGCCCCCTGGTGTCGAGTGACATGCAGTTGGATCCTTCAAGGGAGCCATGGGTTCTATGGACAGAGAGCACAGAAGGCAGCGATGAAGAAACAGTGACACGGGATTAGTATTACTTGTAAACCCCTTTGTGCTATGGTTTTGTCTATTCCCTCCCTCCTTTCATGAAATGCCAATGGCGGTAGTGTACATCCCTTGCACAAATCCGTGACCATTGTGTGTGGATTTTATTTTTGTGTGTCTTATTATTTTCCTCATGTTTATCTAAAATATGGATCCAGACCTGTGTCAGGTGACTTCTGAGCCCTCTGGTCCCCAGTGACGATAGGTTCTTCCGTCTTTTCATTCGGTTCCACAACAATAAAGGAAGCACGATTAAAGGGGTTGCGTCTCGGCTGAAATCAAAGGCAGGGTAACTGAATGACACAGAAGCAACCCCAAATAACCTTTGTCTAATGCCGCTTTTCCACTGCATGGTACCAGCTCGACACGACTCGACACGACTCGACTCAGCTCGCATTTTTTGCGTTTCCACCGCGGTACCATGGTATCTGGTACCTGAAGTGGCTGCTTTTTCTAGTACCTATTCGCTCTAGGTTCCAAGCGAGCTGAGCCGATGCTAAAAGGTGACGTCGGCAGACGGCCGGCGACTGATTGGCCAGAGAGTGTGACGAAGTCACGAGAGCGACATGGCAACCATGCTGGTAACATCCATAGCAGCGCCGCAGCCAACATGTTCCACTTCTCCAACTTCTTCAACATGCCAGCTAATAATAGTAATGTGATCGATGTCCTCCATTGTTGTTATGTGGGTTCTGTCCATGTGTGGGTTGCGTATGTGTTGTTTGCGTCGCGTACACAAATACGTCACTGCCCTTTCGCGCAGCCGACCCCGCCCACGTCCAGGAGGTACTTTTTGCGGTGGAAAAGCACCCGTGCTGCTACCGTGTCGAGTCGTGTCGTGTCGAGTCGTGTCGAGTCGAGCTACATGTGCGGTGGAAAAGCGGCATAACAGTAGCTATTCGCTTCACATTAATGCCTACCCTTCCTGGCGACTGGGATGCTGCCTGGGTTTGGTTGCTCTCTGCATCCAGAACTCTATAAGATGGATACATAGGTAGATAGGTCGTATTGAGTATGAGTATGAGTATGAGTAATGGCATATCATACGGCATCCTGCAATGGGGTCAGCTGCAACTACTCTATTGTACTGGGTTGCATTCCAAGGTTGTACCGCCTATGTTGACTTACTCACCAAGCACACACACGCAGGTAAACAGAGTGTACTTCAAATGTTTGCTATATGAAGTCGCTGCTCCAATTAATCCCACTGCAACAGGTGACCTGACGGAGGGAGTTGCGCCTAACACAGTTGCTCCAAGTTTACTTGACTGTTTTCGTGACTCTTTGAGGTTATGGTGTGCTTGATACAATTTGTACAATATCTGTATGCTCATGTATCAGCAGCTGGTAGATTAAATTCATAATTTTACTAAAAGAAAGAAACAGTGAAAGAGAGAGGAAATAAAGGAAAAAATAATTAGATGAAAGACAGACAGGCAGAGGTTTACCTCTTCTTCACAAGAAGGGGTGTATCTAAGAGTCTGGCAGGTTTTGGTGGGGGGGCTAGGCTGTGAGAAACTCTTGGACTGGATAAGCTGGGCTTTACTGAGGCCTCTGCCGTAGACAGGGTCAAATCTTGATAAAAAAAAAGAGAAAAAGAGATGTGTTATGTACAGCGATGTCAGTATTTCATCGAGCAATACTGTGTTGGTACCATATGACGTGTCTTATATTTTTATAATTGGTTCATAAATAATCAGCGAAGGAGAATAAACCTTAAGAAAAACTCCAGGTGAATCTAATGGTTACGCGAGTCGTGGCATTGGTTGCTACTTCCGTCATTGTATCCCGTCTACGTACCTACGTTGCTTTTTCTCCTCTGTTTCATGGATGCCAGTATGATTTCGGACCCGTGAATCCTGTCTTTGTGTCTCCGAGACTTTGCCTCATAAAACCATTCTCCTGTGAGGTACTTGAGTTTGGTTTCCGATTGCTTGCCCCGATCCAGTAATTTCTGCAGATTGCTGGAGGAAAGAAGCACCCAGATGGCCTGTATAGTTACAGTCCACTCCACAATAACTGCACATTATATGATATATACTTATAACATACTATATGTTTTCCTTTACAATCTATCGATGGTTATCAATAGATTAATCGCAAATTGTATTATTGAATTCTTTCAATGCATAAAGTCTTCAGAAAATGACACCAGTTGGATTAATTCCTGTGAATACAAATGAGCTCAAACATCAAAGTTAACAACAGCAAGGCAAATGGTTCCGTATGAGCTGCTTTCTCAAAAACAAAAAACCGGACGACAAAAACACAAAATGTATCATTGTGTTTGGTAACAGTTTCAAATGATTTCAAAGATAGCGACTGGAGCCTCTGCCTCCAATCTGTTTGAAGTTAATGGGAATCATGTGCCCGGGAATGACCATTCCGGCTCATCGTTTCCTTATGAAAGAAAAAGGCCAGTGGTCATGTGAAATACGGGTAGCACATTAGACACACGATTGGCCTAATCCTTTTACACTCTGTACAGAACAGCAATTCACTCTAGAACTGATGGGGGCTAATTCCATTACCTGGAAGCAAAGGCAAATAGCTTCGTGCTTTTCTAAAATCAACAAAAGATCTCCTGAAAAGACAATGCTGCTGTTGACTGTGGGGATTGCTACCTTTTATTTTTACTTTGTGTTCATTTAAGCCTGCCACAGAAGTGTATGACTGTGTATTTAACCTCACAATCAACCTGAACCTCTTGTTTTTGCTTTAAAGTGACTTATGGTAGGTTAAATAGGCCTACGGTGTCAGGTCATTCTGTTTGCAGACTTACTGCATATGGATTCAACAGACCTTCTGTGTGGCTGTGACATGTTTTTCAACTATATCGCTCCATATCTTCCTCAAAGCAAGGTAGTTCTCGCTCTCTCTCTCTCTCTGTTCTGTTTAATTTGTTTTCATCCCAGCGAGGCTAAAACAATCTTTCACCCAATGCGTCGAGTTAAAATGCACTGTTATCTAATAGTCTCATGTGAGGAGGTTATTTGGGCGATAAAGGCCGAATTAGGTTATTCTATTATGGCCACGCAAACATCCCCCCGTCTACCCTACCCCCTTTTCAGTCGAGGATGTTTTTTTTCTTCTCATGCAAGAAAAGAAGTTGACTCTGGGGGGATTGCTATGATTGAAGAAAGGACGTGACTATGCAACACTTCTTAGACAGGAAACGATCCCTAGACGCGTTGGATGAATTGTCTTTAGATCCATGGCCATTAGGAGCAGGGGGTTGTGGTGAGGTGGTGGTCTTGGTAAGAGGGGTTTTCTACAGGTAGACCTCCGAAAATGGGGATATAATACAGTATTTTCTTGCGGACGTGTTTTATCCAAAGCAAATTACAGTGAATTATGTTGATGTTGTAGAGGAGCAGGTAGGGGTTAGAGTCGGGTAGGGATTTGACATTGGCGGTCAAAACCCGAGAACCTTTTGGAGGGCAGTGAAAGGCCCTAGCCACTAGACCCTCTCGCCCCATTACATGGGTATGAGGTTAATCATGAATGTGACGTGATGGATGTACCTGACCCTCTCCTCCTCGTGTCTCTTGAGCTCTGTGTCTCTGTTCAGCACCTTCAGGATCCTCTCCTGTTCCTCGTCCGTGAGGTGGCTCAGGTCTATCATGATGCCTCTCTCTCCCTGTCCTCCACCTCCTCACAGGCAGCACAGTAGATTCATAAACCAGAGCTCCAGCGTTAAACCACCTGTGAGGTGGATCAAGAAGTCTGTAAGGGTGTTAGAGTGAAAAAAAACAGAACAGTTGTTTTGTCGTCAAAACAATATTCTGTGGTTCGGAAATAGTGATTCAGAAAGCAGGAAATTATGTGATCTCTTACAATGTAATTAGTAGTTATATCTTGTCACATGGCTAAGTCGTTTACGCAAACAGTTCCCAAAAAAAAAAAAACTATAAAAACATTTCTGTCTCAATTTTCCATGTCTTTAAATAATAAAAAAGCAAACAAAAGCTCAAGAAAACTCTTTCAAGGTTGGCTGGTTGCAGTAGCATGTAAGCAGTTCATAAAACAGTGAAACAATGAACTATTCGTTAAACGGTCCCCTTAATATTATATTCGGAATGCTTCTGTAGCCCACTAGAATAAACTATTCAAACTCTTAGGGTAAAACAAAAAATGTCGTTTTCGACTTATCTGAACAAAACTACAACTAGAATCTACAATTATAGCCTCATAATACAAAATGTACTGTCATGAATCCTGAAACAATGTAGCCTGATAAGTAGCATGATAAAGAAAATGAAAGAAAATGTCTCTGTTGTGTGATTGCTTTTAAGTCCAGTCATCTCACTCAACGAAATCCATTCTTCTGTCGTCAGTCGAGCCGATAAACGAAAACAAAATAACAAGAAATATTTCCAGTCGTACAGGTGAGGTTAGTTATAGTTACTTCACTATCAAATGCATGGTACCTTAACCACACATTGTAAAAGTCGTGGCTGTAAAACATGGGACCGTTGAAAATATATATCTTGAAGTGACGCACAATAACAGCAAAAGACTAATGGGCCATCTTACCTTAGTTCTGCAGAGTTTGTGTCTACTGTCTGGAGACAGATGGCACACGGATGTAATAATCGCTTCTGTATCCATGCAGCAGTCAGCTGAGCGCCACTGTACAGAAGAACACACCCCTAAACGTTAACGAGATTCTTCCTGTTCGCAAAGCAATGCCATTTATTATGTGACCCATGTTTGGAAAAGCAGTGTAGTGAGCGTAAGAGTGTATGAACTGTTATAGATTAACAACCACCTGAACGCATACTGCATAGTTTGAAATAATAGGTGAGCAAAGGGCGCACATCGTCCAGCAGGTGTCCCTAGAGTTGGGAGTTTAACTGTGTTTGTCAAGTGGGTGGGTCACCTTTGGTATCCAAAAGGGAGGCGTGCATAATCACGGTGTGTCATTAAGAAAACTCCTTTTTCTCTCAGTAATTCGACTGTGTGAACATAACGTGAGGAAAATGAACCAAAATTATGGAAGGATAAATACATGAGATGGAAGTCCATGCCAGAGGCTTTAGTGACGCATTTGTTGTCTCTTCCTAAATCAAATGTAAACAGAAGGCCTACCGTGCTGTCTGGTGAGCAAACGGTTAGGTAATCCCATCCGTCACCTGAACAGGTCAGGTGACACTGGCAATGATTAAATGTATTTTAATATCAAACTGTAAACGTGCCTCTGGGGACTATAATAGGACCAATAATGTTCCAAATGTGATAAAAAAAAAAAGGCTATCCCTCACACACAAACAAATAACACATGGACATCATCTGTGGAAGCTGCTCTTTATTTGAAAAAGAAAGAAAAGACCTCAGTCATCGTTTTGCTACACATTCTAATTACATAAAGAAAAATAGCTGCGTTAAGACCAACGCAGAGAATCCTGAATCCAACTTAGGTAGAGTCAAATTTGATTGAATTGCTTTCATATTTCATACATCTTTCCATCCCCGCTGAGTGAACAGTCATTATTTTTTTAATATATACAAAGAGCACCGATCAACAGTGCTCCGCCTCGCCCTGTTCCACTGGATCTCTATACAATTACATTTACATCCAAACTGTGACCCCTTCCTCCATCCCCGACGTCCCACAACCATATTCGGCCTTTCCCCTTCCGCCGACTCCTCCAGCGGGGGTCGGCGAGAAGAGGGGCGTGGCCGACGCAGAAAGATGTGTGCAACATGAAGACAACTCTTTCACATTCAGAGTAAAAGGCAGCCATGAGTACGGTCAGTGAGTCAATGGCATGCCAAGCTTAAAGCAAAACGGAGCCCACCCATTTCCCCATTGTGATGCTTCTGATATCGTGGATGACGTATCTCCCCCCCCCCCCCCCCCCCTCCCCGCTCCCCACTAGACAGAAAATGTTTCCATTGCAAAAAACCCTAGGCACAGAATTGTCTATATACTGTAGGTAACTGACTCAAACTCTACACCCTGCACTCGAAGTACAACGGAGATGGTGAAATATTTTCATCTAGTAAAAATTGTCCTTAACACAAAAACTGGAGAATATTTAGTGCTCTATCATTCCGCTTAATAGGTGTAATTTAATATAATAGCTATTTTTTTTTACTCTACCTCTCAATAATACAGTCTGAGATCCATATTTAAAGGTGAAGCAACCCACAGGTGTTCAATGTAGTGTACATTTTACAGCCCCAGCCCCGCCCCCCCCCCCCCAAAGTCTTAAATCAATAATCATAAATAAATACAAACAACACACAAGGAATGTCTACTGTAAACACGGTAAAAAAGACAAAAACTAAACAGGTGTAAACGTCATTAGCATCACTACTCGTGACAGTTAAATTACCGGAGGAGGAAATCGATGATGATGACGATGATGGAGTTCTGATGAAGAAAGGTTAAAAGGGGACTCCGCTTGATTTTCCCGCCACATCCCTCCTCCTCATCGTCACCCCTTCCCCCCCCCCCCCTCCCCCTCCCTTTCCCGCTTAAGGAGAACAACAAGCTTTTTTTTTTTTGTCCAACCAACACCGTGTACATAAACATGATAAACAGTTTCTCAGCACCCATAACTATCGTTACAGGTTACACTGTAAAATGGGTGAGGATCGTCCCTCAACATTGGGGAGGGGAGGGGAGGGGAGGGGTAGAGGGGGAGAGGGGAGCAGGTGGAGGGGCGGTTGGACAGCAGCATCACTTGAAGTCTTGGGGACAAATTTGCGTAATAATCGAACGGGCCAGCAGGGGTTTTGTCCAATATGTCGTTCGGAGACGGTTGCCATGGTTTCGGACAGTCATTGCCGACCACTCTGTTCGTGACATGTCTTGTATTCGAAAGTGTGTGTGTGCGTGTGTGTGTGTGTGTGTGTGTGTGTGTGTGTGTGTGTGTGTGTGTGTGTGTGTGTGTGTGTGTGTATGTGTGTGTGTGTGTGTGTGTGTGTGTGTGTGTGTGTGTGTGTGTGTGTGTGTGTGTGTGTGTGTGGGTCGGGTTGGAGGAGGTTTCTCTGAAGAGTTGGACAGCGTCGTAGACAGAGCCCGGCACTAAGTGCTTGGTCCTCACAGAGACTCTCCCAGCCACCATTACATAAACTGCATCTGGGGAGAGGGGAGACATTAGGTCACACTTATTTAATAGCATTGGCTGATTTCTTATATGGCTTAATCAATTGCGTACCATTTTCTTTCGTCACAAATGTGACACAAAAATTGTGATAGGGTTTTCTAAGTCTAATCAATTAATGCATAATATGGCCAATAAGACTAGCTAGCCAAGTTGTACATTGATCATTGTGTTTGGATATTAGTTGGATATTAGTTGAAAATGTAGTGGCTTTGTAATAGACAATGATCTGAAAGGTTCCAAAACGAGAATAAAACACAAACGAAAACACAACCAGGTGAGACATTAGCGATAACGATAAAACAAGGTTTGAGTAAAAAATGTGGAGGTTGAAAGACAGGAAGTAACGAGGAGAAACGAAAGGAGAGAAGATAAAGAGCATGAGCAATCCATGCGTTCGAGTGCGTCAGCGCGCGAGAGAGAGAGAGAGAGCGAGAGAGAGAGAGAGAGAGAGAGAGAATGAGCGAGAGAGAGAGAGAGAGAGAGGAGAGAGAGAGAGAGAGGGAGAGAGAGAGAGAGAGAGAGAGAATGAGCGAGAGAGAGAGAGCGAGAGAGAGAGAGCGAGAGAGAGAGAGCGAGAGAGGGAGAGGGAGAGAATGAGCGAGAGAGAGAGAGAGAGGGAGAGAATGAGCGAGAGAGAGAGCTGTACCTAGAGAGAGAGACGGGTCTACAAGAAATCCTTGAGAGAGAGCTGTGCAAATGGGTCCTGTCCCGGAGCGCGGAGAGGACTCTGGCTGGAGGGACTAGAGGCCGCAGAAGGCTACGACAGCAGGAAAGAAGGAGGAAACGAGGGGGCATAGAGGGGGGGGGGGGGGGGGGTGGGGGGGGGGGGGGGGGGGGGGGGGGGGGGGGGGGGGGGGAGGCGACGGGGGAGGGGGGGCGGGTGGGGGAGGCAACAGCAGTCAGTTAAAAATACATATGTATAAAGGGGGGCGGAGCCAAGAGATTAGTCAGGAGTACGGACGCCATGGTGACAACACGAGAAGACGGAGGCAGAAAGGAAGTGAAGGAGAGATAAACAAGGGTAGTCAAGACGAAGGACGGATGGACGATCCAGCGCTTCCTTCTCCGGAGGAGGGAATAAAGGGGCCCAGTGTTGGGGTTAGCGTCGGAGGCCACATCATACACACTCACACCACCACACACACTGGGCTGTCACCACGATGGGATCATGACACGTGACACCCAGTGAACACAGGCAAACGAACCGGTCAACCATGGACAATCCGGGCCCTTTTTTTTTTTTTTATCAGACGTTCACCACGGCCACCGAACGTGTGAAGGTGTCCTGAGCCAAAGCGCCCACTCGTACCTGCGCGCTGGACACAGAGCCGAATGGGTTAGGGGCCGCATGATGGGCTGGCTGTTACATCATGGTGGATTGGGTCATCATCCCCATGGAGCCCATGGGTGGGGGCTGCGGCAGAGGGAGGGCAGAGGGGGGGGGGGGGGGAGGTTAGTGCTGATGTTTTACATTTCCTTGTGTTTCTCGGTGTCATCCGATCCTGGTTTTATGACGTTGCATTGTAACGGGAGCCTTGTTATTTGTTAGCATGAAAAGTGGGCTTTAGAGTTGGCTTTTGTCAAAATAATGCAAACAAGACTTAATTTGTGCAGCCCTTATCAAAGGTACAGTCTCAAAGGGCTTAACATGCCGTGTGTTTATGATGCCCCCCGGACACAAGCCCCCCAGGGGGCGACACAAAACATGAAACAGATTAATCGAAACAAACATTGATTTGTTAAATGACGATAACTGTGAGGGGTGACAGTGTGTGAACCGTGGTGGCGGGGGGGGGGTGAACGCCACTTACCATGCCGTATCCCATCATGCTCGTTGGCGTCGTGGCGGGGTAGGCCATGACAGACGTGGGCTATCGGAGAGAGACACAACACAAGACAGCCGATAAGGAGACACACTCGTGGCACAGAACGTCCTGTCACACCAACAAAAGCCTCGGAAAAAACGGCGCCATCGGCGAAGGCCGTAGCGTCCTTCTTTCTCAGACGATAGTTAATGTATAGCGCGGGGAGGGGCTGCTACGATGACAGGGGCCTTTGTGTGATCACCATGGAGACGGGGTTCCAGGTCGTGGAGGGCGCAGCCTTGGGCTGCCAGTTGGTGCCTCCTGTCAGCCTCTTCTCCCCCGGCTGACTCCAGTGGATGTCACTGTGGGTTCAGACATGCTAATATTAGCCACGGCTCCGGGCTAGCTGCAGCTCCCGGACGCTGGCCCACAGCGCTGATGTTTGTTTGTTTGTATGTTGTCGCGTAGCTAAGCGACGGCGGAATTAAAAAAAAGGTCACACTCGTGACACTATTTATATGGTCGTTGGGGGGGTTGCGTGTGTGCGTGTGTGTTTGCATGGGTCCTTGCATGAGCTTGGGCAGTCAAGCGTGTGTGTGTGTGTGTGTGTGTGTGTGTGTGTGTGTGTGTGTGTGTGTGTGTGTGTGTTTTTCTTTGTGTCCACTCATGTCTTTGGGTCTGTGGGGTGCCACTTACTTTTTCGAGGTTCCATTTCCGATGCCGAGGTCTGCGGGAAGAGAGCGAGGTGTGAGCAGAGTGATGGTCTTTGGACGTGACAGCGCGGTGTGATTTGTTTATCGTGATTTGTTGGGCTGCTGACATGGATTATGTAACACGATGTTGCGCATCATACGATAATCTCCGCTTATCGTCTCCTCTCCTACGCGCGTCCACTAAGATCGCTTTGATAGTGTGGCGTTTAAAAAAGAATATACTATCATATTACCCTTAATACAAAAACAGATATATCACGGTACGGAGACGTTCAGTGCCATTATCAAGATAAGAATGTGGGAAGAGAGATATAAAACCTCCCTTGACAGAAAGACAAGGATAAAGGGAATAGTAAATCACAGGAACTAGACTCGGATACTCACTGCCCACGAGGTTAGCCAGGGAGGAGTCAAGGTCGTCTGACACCAGCCGGTCTTGGTTCGTCATGGAACACAGACCCTGGCTGGACCCCGCTAGAGTTGGCTTCAGGATGCTCCCGGAGATATCTGGCAAGGTAACAGATGGTGGTTCTAACGCATATATATATATATATATATATAAACCAGCGGCAACACATCAGCCATGACAGGCTAATGTATATATATATCCTAATTGGCTAAATACAGTGCCGCTTCGACGATCAGGAAGCCTGGACCATTGCTCAGGAAGGACAGCAATTCATATCTTAATCTTTGGTGTTAATGTTTGTGCGTGTATTGGGTGGATGTGCGTTTACATAATTTGCATAGATGAATATGCGTTTCCTGGTGTGTATTCAACGTTGGGCTGACACGACGCCCTGGCCTGACTATCAAGGTCGTGACCCATTTCTCAAAATATGACACAACAACAAACAACCGTGACTTCATTTAAATACTGTTACGTGACCCCTCTCCCTTTGGAAAACATGTTTTTGTATCGACTGCGGTGAGACGGAATGGGGCCTGGGATCTGCCCTGTTTGGACTCAAACAACCTGGAGCCCTACCTCGAGTACACAGAGACCACATTAAATATGAAACCCCATGTCAGCTCCAGGGCTCTCTCCCTGGGTGTGTGTCTGAGTGTGTCCTCACCGTCAGAAACCAGGACGTTGCCGCCGGCCGCTTTGGCTCCAAACACCGACTCAAAGTCGACCTGCAGTCCCCCGGACGGGGTGGGCTGCTGGGAGGCAGGCTGTGGCGTGGAGTACCCTATAGGGGAGCGAGAGACACAGCAGGAGGGGGTGAGGGAACGCCGCTAGAAAACCACCACCGGCGCACCGTTTCAGAATAAATCTCAAGACGTCATGGATGGATGCTAGTCATGGATGGATGCTAGTCATGGATGGATGCTAGTCATGGATGGATGCTAGTCATGGATGGATGCTAGTCATGGATGGATGCTAGTCATGGATGGATGCTAGTCATGGATGGATGCTAGTCATGGATGGATGCTAGTCATGGATGGATGCTAGTCATGGATGGAAGCTAGTCATGGATGGATGCTAGTCATGGATGGATGCTAGTCATGGATGGATGCTAGTCATGGATGGATGCTAGTCATGGATGGAAGCTAGTCATGGATGGATGCTAGTCATGGATGGATGCTATCAGGGCTGGGCGAATTTTGATCGCGATTTCGATCATAGCGTCAAACGATCACAAAATTAACATAATCTAGTTATTTATTTTTATATATATTTTCTTTTATTTAATGTTTATAGAAAGGGCAGAACAGCTGGATACATATCTGTATTTTAGATTTTCTTTTTAAGGCGATTTTCAAAGTTCCTTTTGTTATTTTGTGTATTTTTTTAAGGCGAATTTTCAAGGTTCTCAGTTACAAAGTTTTTTTTGGGAGAGACATGCTGAATAAATACAACATGTTTTCAAACTCAAAAATAATCGTTTGAATAATCGTGATTTCAATATTGACCAAAATAATCGTGTTTATGATTTTTCCCATAATCGAGCAGCCCTAGATGCTATGTACATAGACAACAGCGACCTACGACCTAGCCACTGGATTATAACCACCTGACTGGGGTTGTTTTAAACCAGGCTGCTGTGTGTGTCACTCTCTGTACTCTGTTATGAGTGGTAACAAATCACAGCTGAGCTATAAAAATAAACTGGGATGGCCGTGATTAAAGTAAACCCCTCCGACGTGGGGCTTCTACCCTTCTCCTAGGGGTGGTCTGGCTGCAGCTCTGTCCTGGGCGTACAGCTAGGTACAATACCTCTGAATAGACCTGCTACGGCAGAGGACTCGGTGGGGTAGGGAGGCTGGTGGTGGTGCTGGGGACCTGGCGCTGGACCACAGAAGGAGTCTGACGCCGGAAGCAGAAAGTAGGAAGAAGAAAGAAAGAGGAGACAGACCAATAGAGAAGGGATTTCAGGACAGTGCCGGTAAACGAGCCAGGGCAGAAAGAAAAACAGCGGGTAAAGATAATTAAATAAGGGAAGGCTGATTTTAATTCAAGGTTTAAGATCAATTTGGTTAATTTTAAGTAGCAGAGACAGAATAGCCTATGGGAGGGAGGATATCAGGGATTTATATCCAGTTCTGCAATCAATTAAGGGATAGCAAAGGCAGGTTAAACCACCTAGATGAGGGTTGTATCAAAACGTTTTATAAGGTCCATGGGATTGTATTGGGTAAAAAAAAATAAAGAAACACCCTATGTTTGCCAAGTGGGGAAACATAGGCTTAGATGGGGGTCCATCAAAGTACCTGACATGGAGTGTTCTATCCGCACTGTACGTTTGTAATTGGTTGAAACGGACGAGTTTGTGTCAATAAAGGGATTGTAACGATCTGGAGGATCAAACATAGTGTTGGTCAAAGAAAAAACAGATTTCAACTTATTACCTCTATGGTTATTGCTTTATATTTCTATAGATCTAGATCTATATTTCTGCATATAACACGTTGTGTCGTATGGCCGGAGATGGGAGGGTAGGAGGGGTTCTACTGGGAGTTGGTACACGCCCACATGTCTTTCTGATTGGCTGAATGCACAGTATTCTGTGACCATTAAAATTGGCATGAATTATTAAATAAATATAAATAACATTAAAGACGAGGAAGAAAGAGAGAATAATAATAAGATAATAACCAGGAAAACTTTACACACAGATATAGCTTATTAACGCTCCAAATCGAGCAAATTACACATTAACCATGCATGTGAGACGCTGAGCATTGCTACGGACAAGTAACACCAGTGGGGCTACAGGAGAGACAAGAGGGGTTTTGGGGGGATAGACAAAAAAAAGGCCTTTTACCGCCAAACATTTCATGGGCGGACGTCCTAGAGGGAAAGCTAACACCGTCCGAAGACACGACAGGTATGTGCGCGGCATCGACCACGATTTTTGAGAGGAAAGGGTTAAGGTTTGGCATGGAGTCGTCCCCAGCTTCGGCAGAGGTGAAAGGATCTAGGAAGGCACAGAGAGGAAGGGAGGACACAGAGAGAGAGAGCGAGTGAGAGAGACAGGCAGAAGTAAACGAGAAGGTAAGAGGGATGGACATCAGAGAGCATGCACAACAGGTCAGAGTGGATCAGTAGGAGGGCTGGTTGAAGTTGATTGTGGAGATGGGGGGGGGGTGTTGCGACGTGGTGGGCCATGGGTCCTTACCTGCCCAGGCAGTCGCTACTGGGAGGCCCGCAGAGCCAGACTGCATGGAGGGCTGGAAGGTGGACTGCAGGTCGAACAGGTCGCTCTCCATCTTCAGAGCACTGCGGGAAGGAAAACGCCCTGTCACCTCAACCGTCGATCAAAACACCCATGATATCATTTGGAATTGGTTAGAAATAAGAAAACTAAAGCAAAGTACAATGTAAGATGTGGCATTATTAAGTATTATATGGTGCGCTAAAGAGCCACAGTTTCATAAAAAAATAGCTTTTACTCAAGATTTATATATGGACATAAAGAGTGCATGCAACCACCGAAATATTCCCGGATTTTCATCGGCATACATCAAGTAAATACCTTTCAGGCAAGCGTTAAATCGCGAATGTTTCGCTTTAAAAGCACAAACGATCGATTCTATCTACAGAGCCACTAATGAGTGTACCCGTTGGAGCAGCTGGGGGTGGAGAAGAGGTCGATGGCCGGGGCTGTGCTGATGGTGCCCCCTGTGGTGGAGACGGGCGACGTGTCGGTCGTGGCGAAAGAGGGCCTCTTAGACAGCTCCTTCAGCCTCTGTTCCTAAGAAAAGGACATGTTTCAGAGCCCCCAACGAAAGCCAACATGGCGGTCGCGTTTTGACGCCCTTGTTATTGTGTACTGCGGTTGCTATGGGGTGTCGTGCGGTTGTTTGTTTGTTTTCCTGGTTAAACTCACGCCGAGTGACACACTTTGGATTACTTTCCCCTCCCTTGTGATCTGTTGAACTTTAATTATGCATATTACATTGCAAATACTGCCGCAAATACCGTATTGGTATTCCTATTGATTGTCTCATACGCTTTGTTGCATATTTGTATTTATTGTCCTGAATAAATGCTAACACCTGCACCAAGATGAAAACCCTGAACAATTTATACTTTGGCAAAAAAAACAGTTCTGAGTCCTTTCAACCACGGCCGTACCTTAAGCGCTTTGAGCCGAGCCTGCTCTTCCTCCAGAGCCGCTTGCTTCTCCCGCTCGTCTACCTTAGTGAACGACATCCCCGTGCTCGCTAGAGACGACACCGCGTTGGACAGGGTGCTCGCCCTGGAGACCAAAAAACACATTTGTATAACATTTGTGTATTTGAGGACTGAATTGTGAATACTGTATTGGAGAGTGTCCCAACACCATCTCTCTAGTAAATTGCTTATGACATTAACGTTAACATTTAGCAGACGATTTTATCAAAAGCGACTTACAAAAAGTAAATTTGTCAGAAGAGAAACAATATATTGCTGTCGGTACAGTAAGGATGTTCATAGAACCAAGTGCCGAGCACTAACAATTGTTAGGTTAACCCCATTCCCTGTAGACAAAGGGTTGTATACAGGGTAGGAGAAGATGCTACACAATGCTATGTACTATTTTTAAGTGCAAGTGTACGCATACAATAAGTGCTTACATTAAGTGCCAGGACGTACAACATACAATAAGTGCGTTGGAGTGGTGTGAGCTCATTCCTTGTTTAACAGCACATAATGTTAGGATGGTCCTGGGCCAAAAAGGTTCAGGGAACTGAAGCCGGGAGACCGGAGAAGCACCTACCTGCTGGCAGCGGTGGAGTCTTTGACCTTCTTGCCCTCTAAGGAGGCCAAGTGCTGCTCCAGGGCTTCCAGGAGACTGCTGGGAGCCTGGCGGGCCAAGAGCACCAAGTTAGCATCGATCTCACACCATGAACATCTGTCTGTTTGGGCATCAAGAACTGCTGAGCCAGGGGTGGGCAAGGCAATGTTAGGGGGTTTCTATGTAGTTCTTCTAAGGACTAAAGACTAAAAATGCTACACTATACTAACAACGTGTTGACAAGTGACTATGGTGCCCTTCTGTGCATTGAAGTCAAGTTAAATGTTAAGAAATGGCAAAAACGTTGAGTTATGAGTTAGCCCACCGCTGTGCAATGATTGCATTCCAGCTGAGAAGCCACTTTGGATGAGCGAGGAAGACGACGTATGTGAAATGAGGCACCTCACAACTTGGCCATCACGGAGCCGATCCAATGTCCAAGCAGCGTGGCTCGGACATTGGTCGCTGTAACAATGCCCATTGGGGCAGCCATTGTCAACATGAGCTACATGGGGGGGGGGGTACACCTCATGGGACACAAAGTGAATTACATGATTTACCACGGAGAGACTTTTTTCCTTCAACTGTTTTTCACCACGATGTAGGAGAGACAGAGTCAGAGCAGGAGCATGCAAAGAGACAACACTAAAGCAAGTCACAGACACCGAAAGAAGAGTGAGATGATAGTACTTACACAAACTGTGAACTAAAGTGGAAAGATAAAGGGAAAATACAGAATATAAAGGTGGTGACTAGCAGTGACCAGTTATGTGTGTGTGCGTGTGTGTGCGAGTGTTTGTGTGTGCCTGTGTCGTTGTTACAGGATGGGAGAGAGGGTGACTTGTTTAAACTTACAATTGACATACCCCAATATGTACACTTGGATTAGAATGTAGGGCTTGTAATACACATGGTGAGGACACACAAGTTCTGACTGCAGTAGCAGGCCTTCTCATCTGAATTAGTCAGCTCACCGAAAGCTTGCCTTTATCACCTTTATTTAATGTAAAAAGGTGGAAGAGAGAGAGCGCTAAAAGACACAAACAAATAGAAAAGAAGTAGAGGAAGACTTGGAGGAAAAAGGGTCTTTGTTGGCGACATGCGATAAAGAATATCATGCAGTGTCTTATCTTGAAGGAACATTTGTACAGGGTGGGGTGTATGCATTTTGTTCAATATGTAGACTGTTTCTAGGCAAACGTTCTCGGCAAAATAATTGAAAGAAACATAGATTGAAAGAAAGAGGTTCTGCCTTATCTTTGTACAGCCCAAAAGAAAAAGGTACTAGGCAGCATATCGCTGTACGTTGCCTGTGTAGGCCTGCTGCAAGTCTGATACCAACTACTGCTCCGGCGTTTTTATGCTTACCTGAGAAAGATCCGGAATGTCCCCTCGATCAATTCCCACCTGCTGTTAAACGGACAACAGAATTGATTGATATATATTGGCTTAGCATCATCACACAATCAATGTACTGTTCCCTTTTCTAGCCAAGTAATAATGGCATCTAAATTCCATTTATACAATTCAATAAAACCTAAGAGCATCGTTTGATAGCTACCTCCGCTACTTTGAGGAACTCTGATATCCGGGTCATTCTGGTGAGAAACTTCTTGTAGATGTCCAAGCCTTCTTTACACTGGGTCTTCTTCATGTCAAAGTATTTTTCTGCATTTGTAACAAACAAAGGTACTTCTTAGTCTTTGGAACATACAACATGGATATGTCTTAGTGTATTGCTAAGAGGCAATGTCCACTTTGACTTAATAGAACAAAAGTTGGTTAATGGGGGGATAAAAGCTATCCTGTAATTACTCTTACCAAGCAGGTTGATAATCCCTTCGTTGTACGCAGCGAAGAGCCTGATGGAGTCTTTGAACAGGAGCATGAACGCAGCATTGATGACTCCATTAGTGAGCTCATTGGCATTGACCTGAAGGAGAGGAGACCAGAGTGAGTTCACAATCAGCTTGTGCATTTGCAGTCTTTGCAGACAGAATTACAGAGCAAGGGTGATCGAAAAACCACTGACTCACAGAAACTCTTATCAGACTATTTTTACCATCTTGAATCCCTGGAAATACTATCTCTAATAACAAGTCCTGACTCAATTTAACAATGAAATTAACATTTTGTTTGTACATTAATGTAGTCTACAATTAAATCTATATTACTTCCCTATCCATTACGAATGATTATTTATTAATATTTATTTGTCTGTCAAAAATCGTTTGACATATGATTGCCTTATAATTACAGTGCCGCCAACCCTAGGGAAGAACGGAATCCAAATGTATTTTGACTTATGTAGCATGCCTTGCAAAGACGCCAATGGCGTAAAGAATATATATTGAAACTTCATGCAAATGAACCTTGCCCAGTGGTTGGGAACTTAAAAAAAGAACTCATGCAGTAGCATCTGGTTTCTCCTTACACTACTCACGTTGAAGTCCAGTAGGGCATCCATCTGGTTCTGGATGATAGGGATGGTCTTGAGCAGCTTTTCTGTGTTCATCATCCTCATCACTCCATCCACCCTGCATAGAGTAGAAGTAGTAGTGGAAGAGTGGGTGGGAAGGGGTCAGGAGAGAAGACACGCCCACCAGATAAAGGTAGCAAAGAGAGTAAGAGAGAGAGGGGATTGAGAAATTTTCAGCATCAGACAATTTTTTTGTTGTACCCATATTTATAAGTAAATATCATTGACTCAAAAGCTAAAAATCTTTTAAAAGCCATTAAGTGTTTTGCAGTTTTAAATTCTTACCCTCGCTTTACTTTGGTGAAGTCAAAGGCCACCTGTCGATAGGAGACTGCCTTCTCGTTGAGGTAGCGACTATACCTCCGGATAAATGTGGACATGTCATACCCTGCAAGAGACATCACAGATATTAGTCCCTCTGACTCCAAAACGACTCATACATGCACTTAACTGTATAACAAGTAAACATCCGGAAGCTAATTGATTGATTGAAGATGAGTGTGTCGTTTACCTTGTAGCCCACTTTTATCCAAAAAATTACTGAGGTTGAACAATGTATTCCTTGAAGCCAAGTACTGGACAAAACGCTGTTACGAAACAAAAATAAAATGACAGCAATTGATTATAGTTTGGTTTTCTGTAAGCTATGGTGCTTTTGATGATATACTTGGCAGTTGACATTTTAGATACAGCAAGCAGTAAAAATCGGACAGTAAATACTCGTTGTATTGACCGGGCTCACCTCATTGCCATAGACCATGAGGTGTTGTGTGGTGATGAGGGACTTGAAGACCACCACCCAGCTGGTGTTGGTGGTCCGCTCAAACAGTGAGTCCGCCAGCTGAGGAATGTTCACATTCATCTCGTTGGTGCAGTGGATCAGATCTGAGTAACAACACAATGGCCAGGAACTTAGTGCTTTGTAAACAGGAGAATAGTTACACGGTGATTCACCAGTTCTCATTTTAAATAGGCCCAATTGTTCATTATATCATGGACGTCATGGATCATCATGTGATGTGCCTCTCCAAAAAAAATCTCACTTTAGAAATTTAGAAATTTGCTTGTTACAAGGCTGGACACCCGCCCATCACATCATCGCAAACACATATTATATGCCCGTTTATTACTGGTCTTTGAACCCTGGCCAGGAACTAAATTAGTATCACCCCAATTCATGTAGGCCTAGCACAAATAACCCAATATCCTGATAATCATAAAATAACTTTATGTCCAGGTCATAATGCAGGGCCTTAGATTAGTGTGCAGTCCAAACATCCAGAATAGACACAATGTATCTGTGCCTGGGAAACCCTTATTAAACCAAGCATTATCTTTCATATCAGTGTTGTTGCAAGGTCAGGGAACATATATATACATAACACATATATTATTGTCGTATATTAATATACTGATATGCAGCCTTAATCATTATTGGACTAAATTATTAAAAAATTCCACAGAGGGTTTTGATTCCTACCATTTGCATTCTGCCATATCACCTAGCCCACTCGTTAATAAATGTCCTATACCGATGCATGGACATTTTTTGAAAGCAATAGGAATAGAATGAATTCAGATTAGGATGGAATGAGTTAACTTTTTTTAATTGATTGCCACTCACTAGTAATTCCTGCTCTAGAAACTATGGCTGTCATGTATAGCTGTGTCGTGTCATCAAACGCATATCACCATCAGAACAAGGGATGTCAAAAACTCCCTAAAGATGAGTACATCATTACAATGATTATGTTTAGAATGCCATAGCATTTGATGTCTGGAAGACAAGTGCATTAATGTGTCATAATGCATGGCTTTTCTAATGCCAGTTCCTCCTTACAAAAAAACATATTTTCTCTTTGCGTTCATCCCAAAGAGTGCTAGTTTATCGATGCGAGCACGAAGAGCAAATCCAGGGGGGCTGCTATTGGCCCTGCCAGTCACTGCAGTGACAGGATTGACAGTGTAATTGGGCCTCACTTTCTGCCCTATATTTGCCAGTTTTCTGGAGTCAAAGCAGGATTTAAAGTAGGACAGGATAACCTTCCGGAGTAGCAGGATGAGGAGGATAGATGCCTGAATGACCCAGAGAGGGTAGCAAGCAGAGGCAGGCAGTAGGTCTATCTAAGGTTCTCAATGTCATGCCTGTATGAGCTTGCTCTCCCAATGAACATTGAAAGCTGTTTAGTATATTAATGAGGCTAATGGGAACATACACTTACACAAGATCTTGGTACTTACAGTAGAAAACTGATTCATGTTTTCAACTGAGTGTCTTCAAGAGGTGGGCTGCCTGTTACTGTACCTGCGGACTAAACCCTGGAACAGTTTCCCATTGAGACACAGACTGTGTCAACCAACCTCATAAAAAATGTCCCTAACAACTTTTTTATACACATTGTCTCATATTTGTCCATTACTGCATTTATTCACATCACCTGATAAAAACATTTGTGATTTAAAGGAGCACTGTGTTGTGTTGTATCTAAGCACAGGAATTAAGCAAAAACAAATTGCATGATCATTCATGAATTAAAACGCATTTTTTGTATAGTGAGTCCAGGAAAGAGATTTCCATTATGCAGGGCTGGGTGAGACTATAAAATTTAATTTCAATCAATATTTATATATTTCCCATCCAAATATATTGCTCTGACAAATATAAAAAAATTCAAAATTAAAATATTCTAGAAGAAAACATAATGATAAATCAATACCTTTCCAACAACATTTCTTTAAAACTAGTGGTTTGCAACACAGCGGTGCTGACAGTGACCGAAACCCATTGTACTACTGTGTATGCATGAACAAGAGAGAATGGTTGTATAGGCTCTCTGTTCTCTGTGTATAAGTAGGAGGGAGTGAGTTCGAGTCACACATTGAGTGGCTGGCTATGTTTGGCTGGACCAACAATATTTCAACGCTTTGCCAGCTCCCCCTAACTCATCCCAGCCACAGCAGAGAAGACCTGCTTAGTGGGCCAACAGGTGTGGAGGTATATCAATAGAGACTAAAGCCCTGCCACTTTAAAATACATCATGCTTGGTTTAGATAAACCACTTTCTTCAATCGCTTATCCAGTTATTCAAGTTCAATAACATTTCCTCACATTTATAGCTGCTATGTATGGAGGGTTTAAATACAGACACCACAGGCCAACGTCTTAAAAGAGAGTAGGTCAGTGACGATGAATGCATCTATATATCTATATCTATCTATATACGTTGGGACCATTCGAGTCCCAGGGCATCATCTTCTATGTCTATCACGAGCAGACTAAAATAATGTTAACTTTCTATTATGAATACCATCCTGTGGTCCTCTGACATCGTCTTAACCTGGGTAATGTGTGGTGGGTAGTGTGCCTTAAGTATTCCAGCAAAGGCGTAAAGGAATCCTACATGTAAATAGGGAAATAATGCAATAATACTGCATAACGGATTACACCAATTTGGCCCTAGTATATAACGAGATCATAATGAGAAATGTGTCATACAGGCCGTAGCATTATTTAGTCTGTAAACAATGTAATTATGTATCTGATTGCCACAATCACAGTGGCAACAGCTATAGATAATAATGAATAATGATGGAAGTGGAACCGGCATATATCGCATTGTAACTTTTAATTCTAGGCCCATAACGGGCCCTGTCGGCAACTCTACATCTTAGCATCCCAAACAGCCTGTTCTGTTGTATAACAATGAGCAAAAAAGAGTCTCCTTACATTGTATACGACAAGAATGCACCAAATGCAGTCAGATTGTCTTGCAATATTGTGTTAAAATAAAAAAAGAACAAATCTGGTCAGTCATTGTAGACAGCGCTAAACGAATGCTACGTTAGCTAACCTGAGTTTGACAGCGATTGAATGGGGGGAATTCAACTAACGCGAACTACTTCTTACGAATACGTGACGATAATATCTTTAAGGTCGGTGTTATAAGCACTATTGCTGGGTTTACTTCAGTATTTGTAGTTTATATGGTACACAACCTCGCTTTAAAAGGGCGATTTCGCATCAAGAGTCAACAGCATAGCCTACTCTGTCGAGGCTTTGGGGCCCTGTTGGTACCGTCGCAATAACTCTGCTGTTATGCGTTTAATCCGCAGAATGGCCACACATTGGGGTTTTATTCGGGATACTTACAGTCCAAATGTTTCTTTTTGGGACCCATGATTTCGTGGGTCGTGGCCTTGCATACTGTTTTGGACACAGCCGAGCCCGTTACACTGTGCTGGGCTGCGGTGATCCGGTCCGTAATGCTCTGCCCCGACATCTTCCTTTATGGATGCAACAAAGAATTACAGACACAGCGACACACCGGCTCTCCTTCTTCTGCTGCTTTCAAAACGATCCAGGAGAACTATCCAAGCCTCCAAACCCCCGACCCCTTTCCCACCTTGGGAAATATAATGGTAAAAAAAAAAAAACAAGACGAACGACCAGACGAGAACCAGAGGAGGGCGTAAGAAAGAGAAGCGATCCACATAAATATGAATAAATATATAAGCTCGGCCGCTCCGTTTCCTACAATTCAAACTCCGCTTGCAAATAAATTATATTTCATAAAGCTATGGCGGTACATTTGGCAGCACAGGGTCCACTCGCTGACTCATTCGCCCCGCCGTCTCTGTCTATCGCTCATTCCGATCTCTAGATCCCGGTGCGTTTCGGTCCGTGTCGGTAGTCGCCACTCCTGCTGCTGGCTTTAAAGTGCTACATGCAGTCAGGGAAATGGCGGGCCTGCTCTGCTCTCATAGCGTAATGTGTTGGGTAGATGAGTGTATGACGTTCAGCACACCGGAGCCAGACTTTAGACTCTAGTATTGACTGACTCCCCTGCAATTATCTTTGGTGAAGGTGTACATTGTAATTATCCTTGAATGTGGGCCTGCACACACAATAGGCTTACATGGGAACTTTTGGATAATGATATCCCTTCTGTGGTTGACCTATTTGTAAATGACCTCAATTCCCATACAAGAAAATCATTTGCATTAGCTCTTCACACACATGACAAAACGCACCCTACACGCTAATGATTTGTACAGACTAAGTACAGGAAAACTTCCAAAAAACATTTCCAAAATCTCCTAAACAACAGTTGGTCAACAGCTGTTGCACAATCATTTAGCAAAAGGGTTCTTGGACTATCAAAATTCACCAATAGTTTTGGAAACGTCAACACTTATAAGAGGACTAAATGTTATGAATAATGAAATCATATTAGTAAGGAGAGCCACAGGCTTTTCTAAAGGCAAACTACCTAGGCAATTATAGGACGCAACCTGCCCCTGTATATATTCACAAGCAGAAAACAGGTTGTTTCGATGAACATTTTTATTCGTTGCTCATTATTGTAGACCATAACCACGATGAACATGTACTCTTATTTTCTTAACACTTTTCAGCTCTCTCTCTCTCTACCCTAACCCTATCTCAGCTCCCCAAGGCCCGCCTCCTCCTTCTGAGCACACCCAATCATTACCGTAACACTGAACCCCCCTTCCCCTCAAGAAAGTCCTTCGTCCCCGAGGGGGCAAACAAAGTCTTCAAACCAGCTGGGAGACGGTGGCCTCTGCCCCAGCTGGGGAGTGGCCAAACTGTCTTGAGACGCCGGGTTCCTCTCTGGTGTAGCGGCAGGGGGCTGCGGGGGGACAGGGGAAGGGGGGCTCGGAGTTCGGTGTCAGGGGAGCCCCACCCCTGTAAGGGGCAAGCCTCTCCCTATGCAGTGCCACTTTTCTGCCTCTAGGCGGAGGCTGATCACTGTACACCACCTCCCCAATCATTTCTAACACTCTACAGGGGCCGACCCAGTGGAAGTCCAACTTAGGCCAATGTACCTTCTTCCTGCGGGGGCGTGTAGGGGTTCATTGGCATGTTCATGAACCCCTACACTTCTGACTTCACCAAGGGGGTCTAGCGGTACGTATGTCCTGATCAATACAGAAGAGGGCACCTATCTAGGCTGCATTGCTTCAAATCAAGCCCCAACCGAGGTTCACGCCTCAAAGAGCACCCTGCAACACGAGGAAGCAGTGGGCAACGAGGACATCCTCCACAACCTCAGGCTAGCTGTCCATTACGGAGACATCAAAATGGGCTCTGGCATGGAAGGGGGTGCAATGCCGGACCCCCACTTCGTGGACTCCCCTTCGTAGGGGTCTAAAGGGGGTTTGTGGCTGATACATGTGGTTGAAATGTAGAAAACCCTGCTTTTATTCGCACAAGCAATACAAAGGTTGTTTAAATGAATTATATGATTTGTTCCTTAACACTTGTTACCATATTGTACCCACTGAACTGTTAACACTTTCTCTCTGTCACTCTCTCTCTTTCAATCTTACCCGCTTCTCTCCTCCCTTAGGCCCATACCCTCCTGCTAAGCTCCAAAAACACAACACAACTCCAGCAACGCATATAAAAAACAAAGTAGAAAAAAAAAACTGTTTTGCCTGTTTTCCCCAAATTTCTCTTTATGTATTATGCATATTTATTTTTAAATATATTTGTAATAACTGCACCAATAGGATGGGTCTCCTTTATTGTTGACCTTTTGGCACAGCTGCTGTTGCAGTTTCATTTATTTTTTTGCCGTGTTTATAATAGTAGGCTATAATTAAAAAGGTGTTATTTCCCCTGAGCAACCACACAGTTACCATCGATTTAACATAAAACCATGTGAGTTAGCAAAATTAGTCGTGTTTTTCCATATGGCACATGCCCGGACAAGTGTTGAATTTTTTTGTACCACCAAAGCCTTTGTAATGCGGTACAAATAAATAAAGGGTATTACCCAATAGAGCCACCTGCGTTGTTGCACATGGATAACACAAGGGGGCAGCCCATTTCCATGGTAACACAGTTCTATCAATTTAATCCTTTGTTTTTGTTGAACTTAATCTGTGATCATTAAGTGTGTAATCCACCACAATTGTGACAACATGTGTATTGGATGTATCTAGGTCTATATCCCCTAGGCTGTTTTTTATTCTGTTTTCGATGAGGATGTTTTGTCAGTTGTTGCACATAGAGCCCTTTGTGGGGCTTCTACTGTACCAACATCTATGTGTCACAGACCATTCGATATTGTAAAATAAGTAGCTTTATGTCGTCAACTACTTCATCCCTCCCCCATGTTCAATAGTAGTATCTATCTCTAGACTGTCATCATTAACCCATTTACTTCCTGATGCTATTCATAGCGCTGTTGTGTGTCAGATACCTTACGTTATTCCACATGGTTTGGGTTACGAACATCAACAAAAGCCATCCGGCTGCCGTCGTTTTCCCACCTATGTCATTTGTTCAAGCTTCCTTAACGAAAGAAAAAACACCGCCCTCACTCTTTACAGGGCCTTTAGGTTAGTATGTAAGAATACAAACAAACAAACAGACCCCTTGTGTGTACTTAAAGCATTACCTCATGCTCCTCAATCCAATTATCCAATCCTTCAACACTTATTTCTGTGTAATGTGTACACACATTAACAACTTTTTATTTACCCAAATCTAAAACGATGAATATGTTTTACATCAGTGTAAACATTGCATCCCAGTATTCAGAGTCAATATGAACATCAAAGTAAATATTGATTTTATCAAATGTAGTGGGGCTTGTGATTCCCTTACAATATTGTTCAAATATAAATGGTACATACTTGAAATGTTTGAAGAGAGAAAAGCCTACTTCAGCCACGTTGCCTAGGTACACCATTATTACCTCCATTTAATAAATATATATTCCATACAATCAGCTTGCTTTCTATATGCATAATGGTCATGTGGGTGGATTGAAGACGGTTTGATTGGCTCCTAACAGCAGGTGGACAGTGATAGAACTGTTGATTGTTAATTAACTAATATAACAGAATCAGGGGTAAGCATCTGTTTTCCCTTCCTGGCTATGTTTAAACCTTGCGTGTCCTATAGCAGCTCTCCTGGGGTCGGGCGGACAGCAGAGATGTATGAGACATGTGTGTGTTTGTTGTATCAGAGAGCTGCAGGTTGATCAGATAGGCTAGATTCAATCTGCCAGGTATTACCTGTGCCAGCTGGCCATGGCGGTGGAAAGTCCCTGAACACACAATATATAGGGAACACACACGCGGTCTTATACACACACACACACACACACACACACACACACACACACACACACACACACACACACACACTAGCACACACACCCGCGCACACACGCACAACGCATGACACACAAACACACAGACACACACACCAACACACACAGGGATACACAAGCATACAAACTATTCAGACAAATGCATACTGACAAAAACACGCACCCACACACCAACACACACACAGACACACACACACACACACACACACACACACACACACACACACACACACACACACACACACACACACACACACACACACACACACAATAATCTATAGGGGATATATTTGTTTTCATAGAGAACAAAACAGGAGAAAGAAGTCAGAGGGGAGTAGGAGATGAAAGAAAGAGATATGATAGTATCACATGGTATTACTATAGCATAGTGAAGCATAGTGTAATATGATTTATTAACTTCTATTTCTGCTTTCTTTTGTCTTTTTCTTCTTTCTGAATTACAAGTGCAATCGGTGCAATAATCAAAATTAAACTTTTCCGAAACAGATTTTGTCCTGAAATAGAAGAATATCCTGCATCGATCGAAAAATACTGGATGAAATCAACGTCATTGAACGTTCTCAAATTTTCAACAATGTTATTTTGCAGGTCAGGTAAGGGCCCATCAATAAGCTAATCCTGTTTTTGAAGAAGCACAGACATTGAGCGCATTCTATGTGCAAGTCAACTAGGTCATCGAGTGGGTGGGATGTTTAAAGGGGACATATTATACTACCAGGTGTGAGTGTGATTAGCCATTACAAGCCGTTTTGAAAATGTGCAGCTTCTGACATCACAGGTGGGCGTGTCCACCTAGATGTATGACGGAGAGATAATCAACGTTTGCTACAGTCCACTGGGTAGGCTGGTAGACTGATCTATCCAGCACACATCTAGGTGGACACGCCCACCTGTGATGTCAGAAGCTGCACATTTTCAAAACGGCTTGTAATGGCTAATCACAGTCAAACCTGGTGGTATAATATGTCCCCTTTAAAGTAAGCTGGTGCGGGTTTGCTTACCATTACCATTTATTCTTTACAGGTGAATGCAGCCATCCTGTGGGCTCTGAATAGCGCTGGTCTGCTTGTACGTGCGGGTCCTATTTTATTTCAGCTCTTCCTCATCGGGAAGGATGCAAGGGAGTATAGAATACCGGTCTCCCTGAGCTTGTTGTGTTTCCCAGAGCCTTATGATGTTCAGAGTCACACAAAACCCTGTGACACGTGAGGACCAATCAAGTCGGGCCGTCTGTTGAGAGAGTCACGCACAAACTTCACATATGATCACATGCATCCAGCAGCAAGTCATAGAGGACATTCACTGGAAGCAAAGGCTGATGACTCACACAGATATATGTACACTGGCACATACATGACCTCAGATATATTCACATCCACATATAAACACACACAGAGACACACAGAAGAGACAGGGTACAAAGATGTACTCTGAAGAAGTCTCTGCTATCAATTGATCTAGTTTAAGTTATATATGGTTACTATACGTTTTATTCGCTATGCCCTATGATAAAATACAAAAAACATGTAAACTGAATCAAGAAAAGACGCTGGCTACGTTTATCCCAGATTCATTTTAATAGGAAACTCATCAACCATGCATCCAGTTTAAAAAACGTAATAAAAGAGGTGAAAGATAATACAACATTATTGACAGAAGCCGTTGTGAGAATCCTCAGACAAAGCCTTTTAATGTGCAATTAGTAACTACATCTTTATGAAAGGGCGATCCTATGTAATGCTTCAGGGAAAACGAGGCATTGTGCCTCAGGATTGCCTACGCGCAGCCCAGCCGTGGACACTGGGCCGTGGTACCTCTGTGTGAATGCAGGCTGTGGTTCGCCTGCTGTACCTGCTGATGACAGCTTAATTGAGGACCCCTGGCCCCCACCGCGGAGGCCCTCCGTTTGTCCGCGCTGACAGAAGGCGATCAGACCGCGGGGAGATGAGTGGGAACGCTGGGAGATCCAACCTGGGTTTCTGTGGGCACCCTGAAAAGACTGGCCCCGGCCTTTCAGACCGGACACAGGTTCCCATGTTACACAGGGTTTGCAACAGGATTGCACACAAGCCCAAGTACGCACACACTCACTGATGCACAAATACAGACACACACACACACACACACGCACACACACACAATTGTGCGCATACACACACACACACACACACGCATGCACACTTGCTCTCTCGCACACCCATGTGCACAAAATACACACACACACACACACACACACACACACACACACACACACACACACACACTTGTGCCCATACACAAGACACACATGAATGCACACTTTCTCTCACACACCCACACATACAGACAAACACACACACACACACACACACACACACACACACACACACACACACACACACACACACAGACACACACACTTCTGCGTATACACACACACACACACACACGCATGCACACTTGCCTTCTCTCTCACACACACACACACACACACACACACACACACACACACACACACACACACACACACACACACACACACACACACACACACACACACAAGCATATTGAGTTGATTTTGCAATAAGACTCCCCAATCCCGTCCATCTATCTAAACGGGCTCCAGATTGATCGAGATTGAAAGAGGCCCCTTTAATGATTCTTCATGCGTCCCGCCGCTGATCCGGACTCTCGCTACAAACTCCTGATGACAGACAAGTACAATGGATTACTAGATCCACCAGAAGCCCATTTAGACAGACGGACAGGATGGGGAGGGTTCGGCGGGGACGGGAGAGTCGTGGTGGGGAGAGGAGACGGGGTTAGGTGGGTAAGGCCCCAACATGAGTCTAAATAGGGTTTGATAAAAGGTTTTCTGGGGACTGGAGCGGGGGGGGGGGGGTAAGTGGGACTCAGGTGCATTAGAGCAAAGTTTTCAGATTAGCGGGGAACCCTGTAGGACACGGACAGCGCTGAGGACTCGGAGTGCACTTGAGTAGAAAATAGAGACCAGACAGCCGGTCATCACGGCCACATATCCTCTGAAGTCCAAGCTGTGTGTTTTTAAATTCCCTTCATTGCCTAAGGGATGTTGTGGGTTGAAAGCAGACATTTTGAGGATGATAGGATATAAATGTGTCCCACAAACTGAAATGAGGGCCCTGATTCTGTTCTGCCTTCTGATGAGTAATACCAGTTCGAGCCTCGCACAATTCAACGGATACAACTGCGACGCCAACTTCCACAGCCGATTCCCTGGTAAGAAAACTTTGGCTGCCTTACCTGTCTCGAGATCCGGCTTTCGCTCCTCACTAAACTGCATTCAAAATATATATTTATGTCTTCAACCTCCTCTGTGTCATCCCCTATCTCTGCTTCAAGACTTTTGCTAAATAGTATTTACCACTTAGTTGTGTTTTGAGGTTAGGCTTCTTGCTCAAGGACACCTACATGTGGTTACCAGGCGTCAAACCCACAACCTTTATGCATATGCAGAGAGGTGCACACCCTAGTCAGTAGCCAGAAGCATCGAGGCCTCCTGGTTCTCCCCTCTCCTCCTCCTGGTTCTCCCCTCTCCTCCTCCTCTCCTCCTGGTTCTCCCCTGTCTCCCCTCTCCTCCTCCTCCTGGTTCTCCCCTGTCTCCCCTCTCCTCCTCCTGGTTCTCCCCTCTCCTCCTCCTCCTCCTGGTTCTCCCCTGTCTCCCCTCTCCTCCTCCTGGTTCTCCCCTCTCCTCCTCCTCCTCCTCCTCCTGGTTCTCCCCTCTCCTCCTCCTCTCCTCCTCCTGGTTCTCCCCTCTCCTCCTCCTCCTCCTCCTCCTGGTTCTCCCCTCTCCTCCTCCTCCTCCTCCTCCTGGTTCTCCCCTCTCCTCCTCCTCCTCCTCCTCCTGGTGCTCCCCTCTCCTCCTCCTCTCCTCCTCCTGGTTCTCCCCTCTCCTCCTCCTCCTCCTCCTCCTGGTGCTCCCCTCTCCTCCTCCTCCTCCTCCTGGTTCTCCCCTGTGTTCCCTCCTCCTCCTCCGCTCCTCCACTCATCCTCCTCCTCTCCCCCCTGCTCTTTTTCCATTGGTTTTCCCATCGGTTCTCTCAGCGGAGCGGGATGTCAGCGTGTACTGCGGCGTTCAGACCATCACGCTGAAGATCAACTTCTGCCCCGTGCTGTACTCGGGCTACACCGAGGCCGACCTCGCTCTCAACGGACGCCACGGCGACGCCCAGTGCCGGGGGTTCGTCAACAACAACACCTTCCCCACGGCGGTGCTGTTCAGCATCAGCCTCAACACCCTGGAGGCCTGTGACAACAGTCTGGTCGTAAGGACACCCACTCACACGCGCACACACACGCAAGCGAACATGCACTTGTGCGCACAACTGGGCACACACACAAACAAACGTACACACGCGTGCGCGCCCCGCATGCACATGTGCGCACACATGGGCACACGTAAACACAAAGGCTTGCGAGTTTATGAGGAGTGAATAGCAGAGAACGAGCAGTGATCATGGGTTATACATCAATGTTATATTCTGGTCAGAAGGGGAGGGGGAGGATAGTATCAGTACATTTATTTAGCTGATGCTTTTATCCAAAGCAACTTACAATGTGGGCATGCCAGTACATACAAAGAACATAAGAAGCAAACTGCTTTAAGTGTTACAGTTTAAAAACAGTAGATCGAGAATTGTTATTGTTTCTTATTATTTTTTATTGCATTTCTCCTGCCCCGAGATGCACTCTGAACTGATCATTTCCCAGTCTCTGACGGTAGATGTGTAGGGCTTCTGCTGTCCTGCCAGGTTAGTAGGGATAACGATGTTTCATTCCAGCCCAAAGGCATCGGGTTCGACCCCAATGTCTACACCTGATCGTGGCCTAAATGTTATATAACTAATTAGTAGTCATTGCAATGTCACTTCCTATGTTGTGTACGTGTCCGATTGAAGGGATTTAACCAAACCGTTCTGCTCCTCACAGGTCACCACAGCCTATGGATCTAACGCCTATGGCAACACTTCCCTCGTTCAAATCGGAAATATCTCGGGATATCTCGACACCCCTGAACCCGCAACGGTAATCAGCTACCTGCCTGGCCTGCTGTACAAGTTCAGCTGCAGCTACCCCCTGGAGTACCTGGTCAACAACTCTCAGGTGGCGTCGTGAGTACACCCGAGAGGACGCACAGGGGACTGGATGTTTTACGTTTCCAGGAGTGGATCTTCCTGGACAAGATGTATCTCTATATATATGTATATATGCATGAGATGTATCATTATTGATGTCGTGATTATGGGCGTGTAAACCAACAGATAAACCGTGTGTACTTTCTTGTAAGTATAAAACTTACGATTGTAAGCTTATAAGTACATGCGAGTACACACGGCTTATTTTTCCATGATGAATGTCAACGCGAATGGGGAATGAATGATGAATGATGAATGATGGTTTTGAATGATGAATGATGAATGGTGAATGTCAATGATTTCCAGACACTTTTGTTTGGTTGCTCTATTATTGGTTGTGAGGTTTGGCTCTGGTCAGCCTGACTTGCATATCACTTTGCATAAAAGCCTCCGCCAGGTGACGTCAATGTTAACATAGACGACAGACAGTCTGCCTACATTGATAGAATACATACTGATTTTCCTTCTCTGATCTAATAGTTAGACAATGACACCTGTATCATGTCTCTTCCCCACAGTTCATCTGCGGCCATTTCAGTCAAGGACAATAATGGTACATTTGTGAGCACAATGAGTATGATGTTGTACAACGTAAGTATTTACTGTACACTGTGCTAATATTGACATTGCATTTCCTTCATTGAAATCTTAAGTTTAAACAAGGGCTGTGATTCAAAAGTGTAACTCAACACTCGT
>NC_082397.1:10315258-10332758 GCF_031168955.1 Gadus macrocephalus | reverse complement strand
GGGCCACGAGGCCCTCTCCTTATCTGAATGTGGACCGTTTGGTAGAAGACCCGGTAAAACGCTGAATTTATTCTCATTGGCTTTTTCTGCTTTCTTATCTCGGCCCACAGCCTCAAGCCACACTTGCTTGCTAAACTTTTTTCATTTTTTTCAGCATTGAATCACTGTAATCCCCTAAGTTTCGATTTTTTGGCTGCAGCCTAAATTGTAGTTGTTTACCGGAAGACACTTTTAAATACATTCAGCTCCCAACAGAAGGATATTTAAATTGAATAGGGTCTTAGCGGCTATCAAGATGTTTAGGTTATCCCACATAACAGTTGTTGAGACATTAAAAGACTTCATATTATATTGATGGTGGTGGGCTTAAGACCAAGAGGGTGTTATAAAGGGAGGAAAATGCAGTCAACACTGCATGTACTCAAAAAGTCCCACCGAAGAGCAGGTGGTCTATTGATGGAAGAAGTAGGCCTAAAGGACTGTACTTTCTACAGTGAATACCACCCCTGTTCCTATGAGAAAAGTGAAATAAATCATTCAATCAACAGTTTCTGTTTAGGCGCTATGTGGCTCAGGAGGTAAGGCAGGTTTGCTGCTAAACGGAAGGTTGCTCGTTCGATTGTCAAGGTGTCCCTGAGCAAGGCACCTCACCCTAACTGCTCCCGACGTGCTGGCTGTCGCCTTGCATGGCTGACACCGCCGTCGGTGCATGAATGTTAGCATGAATGGGTGATTGTTAGGCAATATTGTAAAGCGCTTTGAGTGGCCACTGGTTAGAAAAGCCCTACATAAATGCAATCCATTTAATATTACCTTTGAGGTGATGACATGTCCTGCCTCCCTCATCCTCTGGCCAGAATACACTGATATCTCCGTGGTGTGTGGGACCTCGGACATCGAGCTGGCCATTCAGATCTGCCCCGCCATCTACACGGGCTACAACGAGAGCCTGCTTCTCCTGAACCTCGTCAACGACAACAACACCTGCTCAGGGACCCTGGATGTCTGGGCGGTGCCCCCGGTTCTGAGGTTCTCCTTCCCCATCAGGGACGGCAACGCCTGTGGGAGCAACTTTCAGGTGGGTCGAGAACCAGTGTTGCCCGATTGGGCCAGATTTCCTGCCCAATCTGGCAACCCAGAACACGCGATTCTTGACAGGTGTTATACAGGGCGAAAACTATTTATGGGAATTTGAGTAAATTTGCACAAATCCGACAACCTTTGAGAAGAACTGATCTGGAAGAGTTGAGATGAGACATGGGTTGTCTAGTGGGGGGCTGCAAGGTCTTGTGGTTAGGGTATTGGACTACTACCCCAAAGTTACTGGGTCCTTAATTATAAGCCATCAAAGTCACTTTGCAGTCAAATGTATGCCAAATGACTAAAAAGGAGATCATCATTTGAGTTGGACGTCGGATGTTTAGACCCTTAACCTGACACATCTCCAGGTATTTTATGCTGGCTCCCTTTTTCCAAAAAAGTCTCATAAGCAAGTAAAGCAACATTCCCAAAAAACTATTTTTTTCCTCAGACCACCAACTCGCCCGGGACAGGGATCTTTTCCGACTATTCCAACACCCAAAATGTCAACGTGAGTGGCATAGTCCAGTCCTTCGACCCCACCATCGGAACCATCACCTACAACGCCGAGCTCAAGTACTACTACTCCTGTGCCTACCCCCTGGAGTACCTCGTCAACAACACACAAGTAGACGTGTGAGTAAGAAGTCATCTTTGGCATCCACCACTTTATCACTAACTTGGAGCTTTGATAAGCGTCAGAATACTAGTGTAAACCCTAGAGAAGGAAAATATTATATATGTATTATTACAAATAGAACATGGTAACACTTTACAATATGGGTTGAATAATTAACCATTAATTAACATTAGTTGATTCAATTAATTATTATATTATACAGCACAAACATAGGTTAGGATAGTAGGGTATTATTTACCCTCGGCTAAGAGGTAGAGCATTTGTCTTGTAACCGAAAGGTTGCTAGTTCGATCCCCAGCTCCTCCTAGCTGAGTGTTGATGTGTCCCTGAGCAAGACACTTAACCCTAACTGCTCCTGACGATCTGGCTGTCGCCTTACATGGTTGACTCTGCCGTCGGTGTGTCAATGTGTGTATTAACCGATGAAAGTTGCTTTGGATAAAAGCGTCTGCTAAATGCCCTCATTTGAATTGTATTTAACACTATTAAATCATGTATAAATGAATACCTCAGTTAACATGAACCCTGTGCATAAATGATTAGTAGTCCATTATTGAACTTTTAAATTACTGTTAGTTTATACTTATTGCTGTAGGCACTAATGCTGATTAATGGTTTATAAATGTACCCTGATTGTGAAATGTTACCTAGGACTGTCATCCAATGGCTATATAGGGTTTAGGGTTCTGTGTGTGACCTTTGACCCTTATGATCCCCGCGTTTGACCTCCTCCTTCACAGGTCAGCCTCTTCCGTCGCCTTGAAGGACAAAAATGGGAGCTTCGTCAGCACCCTGCGCATGGAGCTGTTTGACGTGAGGATACGATGTCCCTGCGCTTAAAAATAGCATCTAATCCTAGCTATCTTTGTTGTATACAGGCAATGGGTTAACCTAGCTATGAACATCCTAACTGTACCGACAGAGACATATTGTTTCAAATTCTTCTGACAAATGTTGTTGTAAATCGCTGTGGATAAAAGAGTGCGCCCTGAGTGTAAATGTCAATGTAAAGACAAACACAGCACTCACTCTTTTGTTTGATTTATTTGACCAGGATGCCAACTATGAGTCTCCCCTGATCATCCCCAGTCTGGGGGTGGAACTGAGAACCAAGATCTACGTCCAGGTGGTCGCATCCAACCTCACGTCCCAGTAAGAACGTTTATTGAGATGCTATACGCTGATGAAGGAAAGAGAGAGAGAGAGAGAGAGAGAGAGAGAGAGAGAGAGAGAGAGAGAGAGAGAGAGAGAGAGAGAGAGAGAGAGAGAATGAGTGAGTTCGCGAGTGAGAGAGAAAGAGAGAGAGAGAGAATGAGTGAGTTCGCGAGTGAGAGAGAGAGAAAGAGAGAGAGAGAATGAGTGAGTTTGTGAGTGAGAGCGTGAGAGAGAGAGAGAGAGAGAGAGAGAGAGAGAGAATGAGTGAGTTTGCGAGAGAGAGAAAGAGAGAGAGAGAGAATGAGTGAGTTCGCGAGTGAGAGAGAAAGAGAGAGAGAGAGAATGAGTGAGTTCGCGAGTGAGTGAGAGAGAAAGAGAGAGAGAGAGAATGAGTGAGTTCGCGAGTGAGAGAGAGAGAAAGAGAGAGAGAGAATGAGTGAGTTCGCGAGTGAGAGCGTGAGAGAGAGAGAGAGAGAGAGAGAGAGAGAGAGAGAGAGAGAGAGAGAGAATGAGAGAAAGAGGGGGGGGGGAGAGAGAGAGAGATGGAGGACTGCCTGTGACCCTGAACCCCGCTCCTGTCCCACAGGTTCCATGTTTTCCTGGACCGCTGCTATGCCTCCATCTCTCCAGGGCCCTCCGACTCCACCTTCTTCAACCTCTTTGTCCCGTAAGTCATGATAACTGAACACGTAACAGCGTTATGTAACATATGCCTTAAGGGTGATGTATACCACCAGGTGTGAGTGTGATCAGCCATTAACAGCCGTTTTGAAAATCTGCCTCTTCTGACATCACAAGTGGGCGTGTCCACCTACATGTGTGCTGGATTGATCAGTCTACTAGCCTACCCTGTGGACTGCAGCAAACGTTGGTCATCTATCCGTCAAACATCTAGGTGGACACGCCCACTTGTGATATCACTAGAGGCAGATTATCAAAGCCTTGATAATGGCTATCACACTTACACCTGGTGGTATATTATGGGACCTTTAAAGAAAAATGCTTTGTATTATGCAAATTCCTCAAGGAGCTGGCCCTTTAACTAAATCTTTGAAAATGATTATTATCGTTATTATTATTACTAACAAATCGTCGTCTGTATTTACGCGACGCGCCCCAAGGTGCTCAATCGACCCGCTGACCACCATGATGGAGAACGGCGACAGCCAGACGGCACGCTTCTCCTTCTCCGCCTTCCGCTTCATCGAGCAGCAGAACGAGACCGTGTCCACCTACTACCTGCACTGCATCACCCGGCTCTGCGAGAGCGCTGCCTGCAGCACCTTCCAGGTGAGTGACGGCCCCACCCAACAGGCACAGGTGAGGGTGTGTTCGAGATGCATCTTACACCACCCGCACGAGTTGCTCTTGTGATGACATTTCCTCGCTCGTAGTACTTACAGCGTTCCTGTTTGTCTTTGTGGGCATCGCTACACGACATGTCGGGGAAGAACAGTCGTTGGATCTTCATTGTTATGGTTAGCTACATTAGCCTCGCAAACCAGCTCGAAAACAAACAACACAACTTTGCATTGTGCACAGCAAGACACATTATGGGCGCAGCAGGCCATCTTTATTTGTCGAGTTGTACGGACAACCTCCCTTAGAAATTCTATTTATCATGGGGCTGTATTTAAAGCTACAAAAATAATAAAAAATAAAAAAATTAATACAAAATTCAACGCAACTCTGACATTGCCCAGCTGGTGGGGGGTTAATGACGTCATCGTTTGCGTTTCAGGCGTCCACACAAACCCTACACGCATATATATTTGAAACCACCCTGGGACATGGTTTCAGAAATGTGCGGTTTCGGGATCCGCCGGCTCCGTCTGGACGGTCAGCCGAAACGCACAAGACTTAAGGCCCATTCACACCCTACGGTAAATACGGATACGGACCGTTTCGTCCGGTCCCGGAGGTGTTTCGTCCGTAAATTGGTCCATCGCCTCTGAGCTTACGAATCCGGTGTGCTCCGGGAGAACCGGAGCAATGCCACCGGAAATCGAGGCGGCAGTATAGAGTCAAAAGTCAGACCATTCGCGAAAATAGATAGAGTAGTATAATATCTGATATGTTACGTATATATATTGTATTTGACGTTTTGTACTTATATTATACTATATACCTGACCTTTTTATTTTATTGTTCCCCTGCTTTGGCAATGAGTTGTAACTGGTAATTTAACAACATTTTGAGGAGATAATCTGCGGGTTGGTGAGGGGTGTCAAATGACACCGCACACTTTTTGCACTTTTTTTTTGCCGATTTCGGATGACACAAAGTAAAATCATCTCTACAGATGTCATGTTTGCGATTGTCGATGCCGTTTGGGGCGACGGACGAATTTCGTCCTGATCCGGAGGTATGAATCGGCCTTTATGACGGAAGGCTCCAACGGAACGGACGGATCCACAATGCATTGCGCGTCCGTCCCCATTCAAAGTCAATGGGGATCAGTCAACGGACGGAGGTAGTGGGCACGAAGCGTAACGCTACATGCCCACTGCACCGTCAGTCAACGGACGTGGGAAGGCGTGGCTGACGGATGGGGGAGTAGTCTTTGCAGAGGCATCCGTCAGCCAATCAAATCGCTTCGCCGGGTTCTTCCCGCTTCTTCCTGCTTGTTGCGATGCAAGATGACCCGCTTTCCCGCTTTCCAGTATCGTCAGAGCCCGAGTCGCGTCACAGTGCTTAAATTTGCATACGCGGTCTGATTGGATGACGGATCCGTCGCTGACGAAAAAGTTGAAAAATGTTCAACTTTTTGACGGAGCCGGAGGCTCCAACGGAACGGACGGATCCACAATGCATTGCGCGTCCGTCCCCATTCAAAGTCAATGGGGATCAGTCAACGGACGGAGGTAGTGGGCACGAGACGTGAGGCGGCTGGTGTATAGTCCTCTGTAAAGTGCTGTTCGTAGACACGGAGAGCCCTCTCCGTTGCTGGAGAGGCTGTCGGAGACCCTCTCCGTTGCTTACGTGCGCATCCAATATTTTTAACTAACCGTCAACGCAACGGAGACGGCAAGGGCTGTGATTGGTCCTCTAACAAAATAATTCCGGAATCACTTTTCCCGCTTTGACTTTGCTCCTTATTTACTTTGTACATTGTTTACTTTGCACATTAAGGACCAATAAACACCAAATAAGATTTGAAAAGCTTTGGACGTTTATTTACAACACTATTTCCATGGTTTGTAGATCGATAGGACCGCGAATGGCATTGCGTAACCGACATCCCGACGGAAAACTATGAATGCTCGAGGGGTCTCCGTAGTTACGGAGTCGGATTGTGGATTACAGAGTCGGAGTGGTATACTTTGGCCCTCACGTTTGCCTATTGGGTTCTGTGCCCTCAGACGTGCAATGAGAGGAGGAGGAGGAGCGTGACCACCGCAGTGGTGCAGGAGGGGCTGACGGAGCCGTCCCTTCTCACAGTGCCTATTAAGACCAAGGCGGAGGGCAGTACGTATCCCGCCACAAACTGCTCAATCACTTCACTTCAATTCCACTTCATTCAGTTCAATTCAGTTCATATCAAATCGATTCGATTAAATTAAATTAAATTCAGTTCTGTCCAGTTTAATTCGATTTGATTCGATTCAATCCAATACAATTCAATTCAATTCAAAGGTCTAGATTGGCATGGGAAAGCTATATTTACATAAAAAAATGCTATAAGTAAAGCAAGATTGTTTAAAATACAATATCACAATCATCGAAAAGTGGATCTAGTCTACGGATAAACAAAGACTGTGTGTGTGTGTGTGTGTGTGTGTGTGTGTGTGTGTGTGTGTGTGTGTGTGTGTGTGTGTGTGTGTGTGTGTGTGTGTGTGTGTGTGTTTGTGTGTGATAGACTGTGAGAGAGAGAGAAAGAAAGAAAGAAAGAAAGAAAGAAAGAGAGAGAGAGAGAGAGAGAGAGAGAGAGAGAGAGAGAGAGAGAGAGAGAGAGAGAGAGAGAGAGAGAGATATCATGTGTCACTCGTGTGCTATTGTCTTACAACTGATCACATTAACTTTCATTTATTCAGCCTTAATCGCATTTTTGTCTCAAAGGGCCTCACAAGCTAAAATTCTTTGACACCAATGATTTAATCTCTTTATACTTGTTACATCATAATTTGATGCAATTTCCATTTACTTACACTGCTTATATCTTTTCTAGCCACTACGACCAAAGAAGAGGGTAAGCATGTTTTCTCAATAAACGCCACCAAAATTATTACAATTGTTATGATTTTATCACGAATTTAAATATGCATGATATGACATGTATGATTGTTTCACGATGTACCTAATTGATTAAGATTTTATTGTTCGCTCACAGAGCACCCTAGTGGCCAGGGTCAGAACGGCGGGTCCATCGGTCTTGGCATCGCCGTAGGGGTCCTGCTACTTGTCGGAGCCGCGGCGATGCTGACGGCTGCAACCTTCTACCGAAGAATGAGACGGTTGAGCTAGACGACGTCTTAAAGACCCAGGACTGGGAGAAAGTATAGAGATATGTTATGCTTGCTGGCATAATGTAGCACTTTATGTGGAATTATTGGACTATAGCTGTAGGTCTGAGTTACTGTGTCACTACAACTGTTTAAAAGTCCATTAGAACTAAATGGAAAGGGGAAGATAAACGAATAAAGAAGATCAACTGCCATACTACATTGGAGATTGATAAAGACGAAATGATAGAAAGAAAGGTATAATGAAAATGAACCATTATGTACTGTACATTTTCATTGTAGTTGTGAACGATTCCAGGGTAATGTGTGTGCTAACTAATCGTCATGTTTGGAGCTTGCTGAGAACAGCTGGTCTTCTACTATATTAGCAAAGTCCTCCATCTCCTGTTTTCTCTGTCATTCTTGTTGCATGTTGCTTGCAGATCTCATGCATGATTAAATGTTTGAAACATATGCTGTGCTACTGTCTTGAATTCTGTTTTCCCCCCATCGACCTAACCCAACGAACTCAGACTGTTTTTAGGAGGAACATTTGTGTGAATTGTTTTTGCCATGCAGCTGAGTCATATCATTCTTTAATCCAGCAATCACACTATTACAATATCAGAACAAATAAGAAAGCACAAAGTCCTCATGATATAAAGTAATTAGTAAGATACTTGGGCAAAACGCACAAATTGCGTCGTTACCTCCTCCTCCACCAGGGGGCGCCTGAACACAATCTTTCACTTTCGACTCTAAACAAAGAAGTTTACTTGTGCATATTTCCAATAATATCACGCTTAATGGGAGAGGATGAAATGCATTATAGCTTACCACTGTAAAGACGTCATTATGTTAGGGAGTGTTGGAGCCAGCTCTTTTTACATGTGGGCGTGTGGACCTGGGGAGGGGATGACTTTACGTCCGTTAATCTTTTGTCTTCCAACCTGTGAGATGTTTTCCGATGGGTGGTGAGATGTCTTCATTATGTAAAGGAGAGACAAGCAGCCACCATCAATATAATCCTCATAATATTAAGTATTGTAAAGTAAGTAGGCCATGACTAACTCAATGACTAGTAGATTACCCACTTTTGAAGCATGACTTGATGATTGCGGGTATATATATGTATGTATATATATATATATATATATATATATATATATATATATATATATATATATATATATATATATATATACATAAAGAGAAAGTATATAAAAAAAAGTCGAATATATATATGTATATACTTATATACTCCCCAATCAACAAACTTTTTTTAGTGATCTTCCCCAATTTAATTAAAATAATAGAGATGAGAGCGTGCTCTCGCCCTCTATCTAATGGCGCGGACATTAACCTTAAGAACCAGCTGGCGGTTTTCCTTATATGGTGATATCCGGAGAGCCCTCTGGGAGCGAGGAGACAACGACCGCCTGTAACTACACCCCTGTTGCTATACCCTACTGGCCAAATAGATTAATATGAACCACGTTAACACACTATTTACTCATGTTTCCATTTGATTACACCTAGCCATATCATCACAGTTCAGGGTCCCCTGTGTTGGGTGAAGAAAACGAAAACAAAGTTATAATAAACGTTAGAAGTTGAAATCTCCATCCAGGCTTGGTTGAACTTCCCACTCACTAGTGTGTTTTTGGCTTCGTAATTTACCGGTCTTTTCTAATTAATATTCATTGAGTCAGTCTGTCAGCTATAGATTTGATTTAGCAGGCAGGGGGACAATTATAAAAAATTGATGAAGCAGCTTTCTTTAAATTAGGTCAGGCATATGAACTTGAAGTGTATTGTTATGATTAAATAAAGCCTGCGGTTGCTTTAATTTCCCCTCAGACTCAGACAACCAAGAGTGCTGCTTCACTGTGGACAATATCGCCTTTGGTCCAAGGCAGATAGTGTTGCAAATATTCCTCAACACAATAGGCTGCACAACACAGCCGCAGGAGGAGACGCACGACACAAAGGCGAGGAGGTATGAGCGAATGAGACGTTTTCCTTAAAGGTCACACGGCATGAAAATCACTTTATTATGGCCGTGATAATATATACTATATCTATGTATAATATGATATTATTTAGATACAGAGATCCAGGACTCCCGCCGGAGCACCTGGAGTGTTCTCGGATATTTACAGAACACGGCCAAAAGCTGTGTGCGCCTCCAGATGATATTATGAATCGGAGCCATTGCGATACATCCACTGTAAACACGAACGCATGGTACCGTGGCCGCAAGCTGCTCAGGGCCACACCCCAACCCTCCACATTGACACGCCTTTAAATAACGGCACTCTTGTGGAAAGCTCATTGTGGGACTGGCTCGTAGTGGCTCTAATTCTGCACCAAGGCTGAATTCCTTGAACGTCTTCAGATACTGTATTAGGGGCCCACTAACACCTATATAAAAGCATCCATAAAGTAGCATGCCATGGGACCTTTAAACACACCGCCTCTTTGGGGTATCGACGCATGGTGTGTGAGACTGGACGAGTGGAGTGCAACAGTATTTGTAGTGCAGGCTATAAAGTGAGTGAGTGTGTGTTGATCTGTAACGAGAGGCGTGACGAGTGTGTGGAGAGGTATCCGGGTCCCAGCTGCCTAGGATGGGATGTTCTGGCTGTAGGGCTCTTACTGTGAAACATCTGTGATGGGCGGTGGCTTGCCCCAATTACACACCGGTCTCTGGCCCATCCTCCTTATGTCTCACACGCAACCATCTTTTATTCATACCTCCATGCAGCCATACCTTTTGGCTCACAATTTAAAAAAACACTTCCTCGGTAAAACAGATTGAGCCTATTAATTAATTGTGGAATTATCATGACAAAGGAAGCGGGGGAAAATGGCGTATTATCTAATTGGATGTTGCCGTGTGCTTGAACCTACAATTAAAGCGTGTGGCCTGCAATTAAGCTATCTTTCAATGGCGAATGAAGTGTTCTGCATATTCTAATCAGCTTGGCATGGAGCTAATGTCTCCATGCCAGAACGCTGCTGTCTGCAAGGCACCTGGGCAGAATCGTTGTTCTACCTTTTATCCTTTTAGAAATAGTGTAAGTTGTAACTTATATTATGCAACTGAAAGAAATTGCGTAATACTTTGGAGTTACCATACATGCTGCGGTGGGAGAAACCCAAGTACCTCAAAATGAGAGAGGCAATCGCACGCAATTGGGAGAAAACTCCCCCCTTCCTCCCTTCTCCTCGCCCTGTCTTGCCGATCTCCGCACCTTCTCGCTGCGGTTGAGTCGCTCTCTAAAAGGCACTAGCCTGGCGTGTTGAAAGAAGACAAATATAGCTGGGTTTAAGGTTTCCTTCTCTGTGCAAACAGTGGGCAGGATAAATACAGATAGGATGGCAAATCCCACAATAGACAAGCATAATCCAGCCCGGGATGAGCGGGCCGCTTCCTGCATCGCTTCAAATCCTCTCCCCTTTTTTTGGGGGGTGGTTTTCTCCCCCTGGCTTCTAGATTATCATAGAAGGGTGCAGCTGGGTAAGTACGGGTAGAAAGCCAGAGGAATTTCCAAATAACAAACCGGCCACCCAAGAGAATGTATTAAGTGCGATCAGCAGCAGCAGTGGTTCAGACGCTCTAAAGAGCTCAGAGGAGAATCCTCTCCTGGAGTCTTCTCTAAAGCCCTCAGAGAGAGGGAGAGAGAGGGAGGGGGAGAGAGAGAGGGAGAGAGAGAGAAAGGGGAGAGGGGGGAGAGAGAGGGGGGAGAGAAAGAGAGGGGGGAGAGAGGGGGGAGCGAGAGGGGGGGAGACGGAGAGAGAGAGGGGGGGGGCGAGAGAGGGGAAAAGAGGAGCAAGAGAGAGGGGGGGGGGGAGAGGGGGGGAGAGGGAGAGAGAGGGAGGAAGAGAGAGGGGACAGAGAAAGAGAAAGAGAGGAGAGAGAGAGGGGGGAGAGAGATGTAGAGAGAGGAGACAGAGAGAGAGGATAGAGAGAGGAGAGAGAGAGAGAGAGAGACGGGGTGGAGATATAGGAGAGAGAGGGAGAGAGGAAAGAAAGAAGACAGACAGAGCACAGAAAGAGTACAGATAGCGGAAGAGAGAAAAGAGAAAGAGGAGAGAGCGGGTGAGCAAGAGACACTACTCTGAGAGACCTCTCGGTCTTCAGCATCCTGCCAATTTCCGTGCCTTTTTTTTTTCTTCTTTCTTTTCACACACTTCCACCGGCGGCAACATCTGCGGAGCTCCATTGTGTGTGCTTGAACAAATAAGCTCTACTTAGAGAAAAAAGTCCTCAGTCTGAGGTCTCCTTGCCTCACCTCCAATTATTTGCCGAGCTGTCCGTCATCCATTCAACAGGGGGGCTACTTGTTAATGATTGATACGACACCTCCTAATGTGATGGATGGGCTCCGCTGCCGCTCCGCCAGCGAGGGGGGGGGGGGGCGGGGACGCGGGGGATGTGTCACCTTCGCCTCCCCCTCCCCCTCGCCCATCCCCATCGCCCCCCGGCGCCCCACCCACCACTCTGCATCTCACCACCCTGCCCCTCCTCCGCCCCACCCTCCCCCCTCCCCTCCCCCCTCCCTCCCCCCCTCCCCTCCCCCCCTCCCTCCCCCCTCCCCACCTCCCTCCCCCCTCCCCCCTCCCCCCCCTCCCTCCCCTCCCCACTCTCGCCCTCCCCTCCTCCCTTCCTCCCCTCCCTCCCCTCCCACTCCCTCCCCTCCTCCCTCCCCTCCCTTCCTCTTCTCCCTCCCTCCCTCCCTTCCTCCCCTCCCCTTCCTCTTTTTGTGTGGTGGAGGAAGAGGGGGGAGGTAGAGGGGGGAGGAAGGGGGGGAGGAAGGGGGGGAGGAGGAAGGGGAGGGGGGGACACACACGCCTGGTGTCTTACCGAGGTCTGGGTGGAACAAAGCCACATTCAATTTAAGCCCCATTAATAATGTACTGCCAAGAGTGTGGGGGGGGGGGGGGGGCGGTGGGGGGGCGACGGGGGGGGCGACCCATTTCGCCAAAGCAGCCCCACCCCTCCTTGTATGTACTCGGAGGCACGGAAGCGTGAAGCACGCGTGTGCGTGTGCTTGTGTGTGTGTGTGTGTGTGTGTGTGTGTTTTCCCGTACAGTAGAACATTACCCCAGGGTTTGCTCACTCACTCAACTCAATGACTCGACCCACTGACTCATCCCTGCCTTGACTCATCTGTTTTTCCCGGCATTGTGATGAGTCTGAGCTCATCGGCTGCATGGGAGGATGGGGATGATCTGGTGTGTATCCAGGAAGTAGAGGTAGTGGTTATGGTGTGCATACAGGATGTACAGGTAGTGGTTATGGTGTGTACACAGGAAGTAGGGGTAGTGTTTATGGTGTGTATACAGGAAGTAGGGGTAGTGTTTATGGTGTGTATACAGGAAGTAGGGGTAGTGTTTATGGTGTGTATACAGGAAGTAGGGGTAGTGTTTATGGTGTGTATACAGGAAGTAGGGGTAGTGTTTATGGTGTGTATACAGGAAGTAGAGGTAGTGTTTATGGTGTGTATACAGGAAGTACAATTAGTGTTTGTGGTGTTTATACAGGAAATGCACTTAGTATTAAAAGTGTATAAACAGGAAATACAGCTGGTGTTGGCGTTACTATGACGGTCCATAAATCCACTCTGTTAACTGTTTTCTGCCAACATAGAGCTGTAGAGTAGATAGAGATGGTGTTGTTGCCACAAAGGTGCAATTTCTATGAGACAAAAAGCACACATTTAAATGTGAAAAACAGGATCTGCTGCAGTTCCCCAAATATCAACAAATAGTGTTGGCAAAATATTTTTGGAACGGCCCATACAACAACAACGAGACAAACGCTAAACTGGTTGGAGGCAGGAACTGATTTGGCAGTGAAGGGCGGCCCAATTAGCAACAGCAAACAGAAACCAGAGCCTTTTGTAGTCGAGGAATGCCTGTCGACCCAGCCTCAGCTCTCATAGGCTGGCACTAATGCAGTCCTACGGGTGCGGAGCAGACCCGTCTGCACATCCCACTTAGACGGACCAGTGTTCCCACTCACGCTCGTACAAATGCCCTCTGACACAACTCTGCTGAGATGGTCTGATTTCCCCCCATCCATCTGTGGCCGCAGGGGACTGGCGTTTCATAATTTATTGGAAGGAGTCAGACAGCCAGAAGTAAGGGGACAGACAGCCCCAGACAGACAAGCCTTTAGCTGAGACCTGCCAGCCCCCTGCATCATGCATGAGATATACAACTCAAATTATTGCAACCAAAATGTGGTGGTAATCCACATATGGCATACTTAAATATATATAGATTTATATATATATATATATAAATCTATTATACATATTTAAGTATATATATATATATATATACTTAAATATATATATATATGTATACAGTATATATCGATATATATTGTAAATACATATTTGTAGTGAATAGATATGCTATTTAATATTATTCTCTACCGATTGCGAAATATTGATGTTTCCCTTTCTTCTGACTGTGAGTCGCTTTGGATAAAAGCCTCTGCTAAATGCCCTCAATGTAATTGTCAATGTAATGCTGCAATGGAGTGGACAGGCTCCACATTATATAATCCAACTGTTACCCATGTAGAAGAGCAAAGTTGTTTTGTTGGAGTCAGAGTGTTATTGGGAAGAATGAGTAAGCAAATTGCTGGAATTTAAATGACTAGCAAACAGAAGGGGTTGGACGATTCCAGTCTTGCCGTTGGACTCTGATTCCATGGAGTCCAAGTGGATCATTTTAATTGCAAAACTTTACGCTGATAGAATAAAGCACATATTTTGATAAGGAGAACATGTGTGGGAGGATTCGCTTATTAGACTTGATTGTTCGCCGCAAGATTCTTTAAGATGTGTGAGTTAATAGACGAGCTTAACAAATAATATACTTCTGAAACTGAAAAATGTAAGATATTGGTAAGATAAATCAGAGTAATGTGAAGTCTTCTTGGGTGCTTGTAAGACTCTCGGCTCTGGGGAAAAGAGCAACATTAAAATATGCGTACAGATCCATATTTTGCGGGCTAATCCGTATTCAACCATATTTAGAAACACTATGCAAATGACATGGTGTTCCCACCTCTGGCGTATACGGTGAATCAAGACATAATATAGGATTCTCATATTCTTCATTTGTAATTTCTCTTTGGGGCATTGATGAATGAATCCCTTGGGGAGTGTATGCAGATGATCTGGTAATGTTTCAGAGTAAAATTGATTAACTGTAAGCCCCATTGTTCTCAGTTCTAATAGACACTACCTCCGCTGCTGGTGTTTGGTGGTAGCGCCCATGTGTATGCATGGGCTTCATTTGATGTGGAGGAGTCTTGAACTGATGTGCATAGACTGAATTCTCAGGATGCCAATTATTAAAATCCTCAAGCAAAACAACAACAACAACGAACAAAATGATTTCATCCCAAGTGGCAGACTATTTTACCCCTTCCATGACCAAATGGAAACTTCCGCTTCAGGGTATTCTATAAACTCTATAAACGATAAAAGTGAGACATAAACATAGTCTTCAAACAGACAACCGCACAGAAAAACCTCTAAACACAACATTGTTATATTATTAATATTTTTCTTCCCTTTTTAAAATAACTAAAAGATCTCCCCGCTGAGCTCTATGAGTTGAAGACTCAGGAATGACAATTGCTTTTTAGTTTCCCCGCAATTTCAAAAATACTCTCTCCCCACTGAACTGAGAACAACTCCAGAGGTACGAAAACCTCCAGAAACGGCCGCCGGCGAAATTATAATCATTGTGCTTCTCCTGTTCCTCTGTGCCGACTTCGATGTCCTTTATTAAGATGCTGGGAGAGTTCTGGTGGTCCCCTGGGAACCTCTCAAAAAAGGGACCCCAAAAGGCTGCTGCTTCAGCGCTTCCAGAGCCAACCTGTCCTCAGTGACACTTTGGAAAGAGAGGGAGAGAGAGAGGGTGGGGGAGAGAGAGAAGGGGGAAAGAGAGAGAGGGTGGGGGGGAGAAAGAGAGAGAGAAGGAGAGAGAGAGAGGGTGGGGGGAGAGAGAGAGAGATGGAGTGAGAGACGGAGTGAGAGACGGAGTTAGAGAGAGTGCAGGAGAGAGAGAAAGAGAGAGAGAGAGAGAGAGAGAGAGAGAGAAAGAGAGAGAGAGAAAGAGAGAGGGAGAGAGAGAGAGAGAGAGATAGAGAAAGAGAGAGAGAGAAAGAGAGAGGGATAGAGAGAAAGAGAGAGAGAGAAAGAGAGAGGGAGAGAGAGAGAGAGAGAGAGAGAGAGAGGGAGAGAGAGAGAAAGAGAGAGAGATGGAGAGAGAGAAAGTGTGAGAGTGATAGAGAAAGAGAAAGAGAGAGAGAGTGTGAGGGAGTGAGAGACGGAGTGAGGGACTGAGACGGAGAGAGAGAGAGCGCAAGAGAGAAAGAGAGAGAGAGATAGAGAGAGAGAATGATAGAGAGAGAGAGAGAGAGAGAGAATGAGGGTTTATCCTGTGTGGGAGAAATGGGCCAGATCTGAAATCATGGCATCCATCCCCTCTCGGTGCCAGCCCCAGAGGGGTGGCAGCCAACTGCTGTGTGATTAAAGATTTATACCTTTTCAGAAAGATGTTTCCCTCACATATTCACTTGTATTCTAGTTTGCTTTATCTCCGGCTGCATGCGGTGGAGGGCTGTTCAGGACTTGGGGGCATCTGGCTGGGCTGCTGGCTAGATGGGGCGTCCTCTGGAATCGACGCGCTGAGCCACAGCGATGCGCGGTGGCTCTTAATCACATTCGTCCCCGACGACTTATTCAGAATGGTAAATAAAGTCAGAAAAGAACGCGGACGGTCGATGGCGGTGGGATTGATTTTCCCATCATTGCTATTTTTCCAAACATGTATTCTCCTTAGAGAGAGAGAGAGAGAGAGAGAGAGAGAGAGAGAGAGAGAGAGAGAGAGAGAGAGAGAGAGAGGGCTTAGATTACCCCCATGAGTGGACAAGATGTGACCCTGATCCATTCTTCATCACACACACCCCTTCACACCCCTCAGCAAACCAAGTGTTGATCTGCATGTAATGAACTGCCGTCTTAGCTGCAGTCGTGTTACCGCACTAGGCAATGGGCAACTATACTCTCTATTTTCAATATTTTATTACCCCCGCGGATCAAGAAGACTAATTATTTGGAAACCCTTACCAAATACCTCATGGCTTCTGCTGTTATTCACAGCGCGTAAGACCCCCATCCAATGACCCCTATACACTCTGCAATGAAACCTTTGCATGACATCCTTGCTTACTTATTCCTACAACCCTGCTCTCCTGAACCAAACGAGAGACCTTTAATTGGTCCCTCTGTTGGAGATTGAACCAAAGCTCTCTAAATTCCACACCCGTCGAGGAAATAAAGAAATAAACACTCTGGGTTTTATAAGTACATCAAATATACATGACTTAGTGATGGGAAGAAGGTGCAATCTTTGAAATTATGAATTCAAATAGGTCATCTAATCCACGACCGGCAGTGGAAAAAAAGTGAATTGAGGACCAATTAGTAAACTCTCCAGTGGATGTCTCTCTGTCTGGGAACCGACCCAAAGACAGAGGCAGAGGCTGGGTGAGAGAGAGCCGGATCCCTGAAGGAGCCTCTGAATCCTCTGTGGGCCTGATAGTCTAGTCTGGTGGATGAGTCGATCCACTCCTCCAAGCCGGAGGGCTGTGGTCTCGATCCCACAATGTCCTCAGCCCAAATCGGGGGATAGGCCTCACTGAGCAGGCGGCCTAACCTGGCAATCCGCCTCCTTACTGACCACATGATTCTGAATCCACGTCGGTCGCGTGTGACATCACAACGTGTGACCATTGAAGTGTTAGAATGTGTGACTGTTTAAACGTCAAAACGTAGGACTATTGAAATGTCAGAACGTGTGACTATTGAGGCGTTAGAATGTGTGACTATTGGAACGTCAGAACGTGTGACCATTGAAACGCCAGTATGAGTGACTATTGAAATGTCAAAACGTGTGACTGTTGAAATGTCAGAACGAGTGACTGTTGAACCGTCAGTGCGTTAGAATGTGTGACTATTGAAACATCAAAACGTGTAACCATTGTTGAAACATCATAGCGTTTGACACTAGAAACATCAAAACGTGTGACTATTGGAATGTCTGAACGCGTGACTATTGAATTGTAATTGGTAAACGGACTGCATTT
>NC_082397.1:10299501-10315158 GCF_031168955.1 Gadus macrocephalus | reverse complement strand
CCCAGGGGATGACCCTTGACCTTCCGGTATTGAATGTGGCCTGTGTTGGGGAGACACAGTCACGTTCAACGGGATCAGACGCCTCTGGAAATGTACCCAGTGGTTTAGGACGAGTGGTTTGGATTACATTATAGGATCTGACAGACAGACGGCTGCAAGTATAGATACATAGAAAGAGAGAGAGACAGAGAGAGAGAGAGAGAGAGAGAGAGAGAGACAGAGAGAGAGAGAGAGAGAGAGAGACAGAGAGAGAGAGAGAGAGAGAGAGAGAGAGAGAGAGAGAGAGAGAGAGAGAGAGAGAGACAGAGAGAGATACATACATACATGCATACATACATACATACATACATACATACATACATACATACATACATACATACATACATACATACATACATATATACATACATACATACATACATACATACATACATACATACATACATACATACATACATACATACATACATAAATGGAGAGATAGAGAAAAAGATAGATAGATAGATAGATAGATAGATAGATAGATAGATAGATAGATAGATAGATAGATAGATAGATAGATAGATAGATAGATAGATAGATAGATAGATAGATAGATAGATTGGTAGATAGGTAGGTATGTACATATATAGAGATAGATATAGAAAAATAAATAGATGGATAGATACGTATGTTGATAGAGTGAATGAAAGGGAGATAGATAGATAGCTAGAAAGAGAGAATGCCGTTACGTAATGCACATCCCTGGAAGGGATTACCACAGCTTTCCAGAGAACTACAGCTAAAAGGTTGAGGGTTCGATCCCCACAGTCTACTTGAAGGCCTTTGTGAGCAAACTCTCTTTTGATCCATGTCTCTTCGATCCAACGCTCTCCCTGCTAAATAAAAGAATAGTAATGATTCATCGGACTCATATAATACACTGCGATGAGGTTATGTATTCTAACAGAACATGGAGGAGTCTGGCTGTATGTCAGACCCCGAGTCGCGGCTCCACCATTAGGCATCAGCCCCAACGGAGAGCTTCCATTATGTTGTCCACACACTGGGTTAGATTAATGAGTTGTTGTTCCTGTGCCACTTGGCACGGCGGAAGGAAGTTGAAAAATGAAAAGTGACTTTGTGGAGCGGAGGAAAGGTTAGACGGAGGAAGAGACATCTAAAGAGGCCGTCTAATTGATATTGGGAATGACAGTCCCGTTCAATACCGGGGGATTTAGAGTTCCTCTCCATGACATGGAGATAACCCAATGAATAAATAAATAAATCTCAGAACCATGAACAGGCGTGCCAGCACTTTTAAACATTAGCATGGAAGAGTTCTATGAATGTAAACATCTCAATTTAGGTTGATTCATATGCAGATTCTTTACCATACAGTCTACGCATGCACATTTTTCTAGACTACAATGTTATGTCTTTCAAATCTTCCCTTGCTGTTTAAAAATGAGGGGTTATTTGCCGTAGTCGGCTAGATAATGTCATGTTACTATGACCAGAATGCACCTTAGTGCCTTGTGTGGTCCTGCTGAGGCTCAGCACAGTCGGTGGCTCTGTGCGGAGTGGCCTGTGATGTCCATTTAAATTGATTCTGGAGCTCCGAATCCATACCGAAGTCAACTCTCCCCCTCCCTCTCTCGCCTGCATTGAGGTAGGTAGGGAGGACAATTAGACTCTGGCCGCAGAACACTTTTAAACTAGACCACTGCTTGTACGATGTTGAACCCTTCATATATAATGCGTGTAGATTTGGGACAGAATATAAGGTTTCTTTTGAAGTGCAAAGAAATGCCTGACTGAGTTTTATTAAAAGCTAACCAGATTTAACGTGACAGGCCCTGTGTTAAAAATCTGTACTGCTCACCTTTGACAGTGAATTAAATCAGAGAAGGCTTATTTATAAACACTCAATGTCAGTGATGATGATGAAACACACAGTTTGATTCTTCTTAATATAGACGATGAATGAAACGCAGTGTCTGACGGAGAAGTCCTTTCATACGCACTACTGGGATCGGAAATTAGTCTTTTCACTCTTACGTACCTTGTCCCTCAAGAAGAAGCAGCAGAGGCTTTCTGGGTAATTAGATTAAACCACCCTGGTTACACAACTGGTATAAATAAATATATATATATATATATATATATATATATATATATATATATATATATGAAACGCTATAAGAGTTTGATGTGACACAGAAGAAACATAATGTGGAATGAAAGCAAAAGTAGGACAGTTTCCTTAATCCGGCATTCAATGCAAAACTCAAACAAAGCTACAAATGCCTTGTGAACGAATTTGAAAGCAACTGCTCTGTAATTAAATTGTTGGCCTGTTCTATAATCCGCCTACACTCTTCCATATAGGGCCCTGTATACAATAACAAAAACCATAAAAAAAAACACCAGAAAGCCTCGGGATTGCACTCGGACAGGAGACGGGTGAATATTACATTTCCGTTATCCCAATATGAGAAGTGAATTCACAAGCAGAGGAATAATGAGTTGAGGCTGAGATGAGTTGTTGTCATGATAACACTGGTATACAGGGACTCCTCCGTCGACAGGAGCTGCATCACTCTATAAATGGCTCCGGCAGTTGGTTCTGTTCTCACTCAACGTCGGTTACTAAGGAGCTATAATGCTACCAGCATTATTTTATTTTAGCTGCCCTCGATAGATTTCCATATTAGAATAATCCTATCAAAACAGTTTTTTCCCCCGGTGAATAAAACTGTTGTTCAACTAAATAGGACCACATATGATAATACCATCACCAGAATATAACGATATGATCTAATAATGATTAATGAGTGTTTTTGGTTACACGATAATTAAGTGTCTGTATATATAGAGGTACCTTTTTTCTTTCTAGGTCAATGCGATATTCGCGCACATTACTCAAACAGGATAGGGACCCTAGTGCAGCAGGGAATAGCTTGACTAACATGATATTCAGCAGGGAGAATGTGTACAAAACATGTGTAATATATACAACATATACACAATCCACAATAGGACCGGAGAGACAACTCTGTGGCCTTTCCGATTGGATCATTAAAATTCAAACCCAAGTGTCATATTTCAACCACTCCGAGCGCCATCTGGGTTATACTGCGAGCTCACATTGTCATGGGCACAGCATGGGGCTACCAGGGGACATTTGCCTGAAAACAGTATTTACTGCTATGTTAATGCAAACTTGTTTGGAGGTGTGGTGTAAAAGGGGGCGTGCTCCCTTTCCTTTCTCTGCCGCCCGCTGGTGGGCCCTGGAAGCTATGGTCACCGTGTTGTTATTCAGAAGCCCAGGGGCCGTTGTACACACAATGGCAGCCTGGCTGGAGCCTTGCCCTCCCCAGTCCCCCTTTACATCGAAACTCCCTGGCTGCTGGTTGTACCTGTAAACAAACCCCCCCCCCCCCCCCCCCCGGACCTATAGACCCAGGGAAGGGTTTAGTGCAACACATCCCATAGAGCCTGGCCCAATCTGCCCTGTTGGGTCGGCTGGCTCCGGGTGTAATTGGGGCAGATCAGATCTGTGTGATGAACTGTTGACAGAGGGCAAGGTCCTTATCTCCACTGCTATCTCCCATCAAACATTCCCCGGTCTCTGTCCGCAGCATCGGTGCAGCGGGTTTGTCTGTGTTTTGAGGTAAAACAAGTGGTTATGGAAAACCATGGTCTAACGAACACGGGACAAATGGGTGCAGGTGGGTCAGTGAGAGGCAAGAATGGTGGAGCCCTTATCAAGGTTTGGTGGAACCCCCTAATGATCATGAAACGAAACATTCTTACAATAATAGAGCCATTTCCTTTTTATCTCGAATAATCCTGGTTATCTGTGTTTATGTCCACGGTTACGCACAGCAATTGGGCGAAGGAATCCTTATTCTGCATTCTGCAGTCAGCTGGCGGCCAGAAAAAATACATTGCAAAAGATTCGTTTTGCACACGTGGCAATTTCTGTTTGATCACGGCCCACTTGGATCAAGTTATCCCGTTTTTCCATAATACGATATTATTTCCACCTCACAGATCGCATTAGTAGGTGAAAAGCAGGCTAAAGGGCCCAGCATCTGGCTCTGCTGTCGAAAAAATCGGATCTCATTGGCATTCAGACACCGCATCTGTTTCGAGAAATTCAAAATACAGGAAACCACAAACTATTTATAGGCCACTAGGAATATGCTGCTTAGAAACACTTGGAATATGCTTCTCAAGAACAACAGCATTCATCAAAGCTCTCGTGTTTGGAAACTCTTCAACTGTAATTGTAAGAAAATAAACGACAAGCATACGTGGGCCAAAAAAAACACACCATCGTACCCAGTAGAGAGAATACGATTTGAATATATTTTGTGACTCAGAGTCGCAGCCTGTAGTTGATGAGAGGAAAGATTATCACTGTGTTTTATTGATTCAATCTCAACAAAACCCCAAACACAACCTGACTGGAGTGTTAAGTTTTGTGTAGGTGAAAGGATATTTTACCGTCAAGAACTGTTTCGGTTAACCGTCATACAATCTTAAATGTTCCTAATGGGGGAACAAGCAAGGACATCACTTAGGAGCCGGATGTGAAACGCTGAGGACACAGAATCTTAACTACTGGTTAAAACTTCTGTTGTTTGTGTTGCCGTTAAAATGCCATTGTAACTTTGTCACTCTTACAAATGTTTCTTTGGCTTGTTTAAACTTGCAGCGTGGGCGTATGTTCCCTTGAAGACTGTGTGAAATTACATTCAAAGCAATTCCTCCTTATCGCAATATGACGTCATGCACAATTAAAATGCATAATTAGAGGGACGGGACAAAGCACAGACTGTCATTTGAGCCTTGGGGATTCAGTTGGATCATGCAAAAGTGACAAACCGCACTTGCCAGCTGTCTGACAAGTGTGTTCATCGTAGCATTCATGAGCTCAAAAAAATATAATGTTAAAGTATGATATATATTGAGGTATAAGATGTCAGGATATAATTGTTTGAATTGTTTACCCTGCCATTGTGCGGTCAAGTTGTTGTGGTTGGTGTTGCTGTTGTTGTTGTTATTGATGCTGTGGTTGGATTTATCCTGTGTATCTGGAAACCTGTTCCTCCACTAGATTCCATCTCAGCTTTCACTTCAGCATACGCATCACAGAAACCGAAATGCTACATGAATACGAGTAAGGGCTATGTTAGGGCTGGGCCAGGCAAACAATAGGCTACAAATACAATCTAGACCTGTTTGCTCTTTGCGGAGCCTACAGAGCTTAAAACACACCGTAGTAAAGCTTTGGCCCTAATCTTTAACCACAGTGCTGGATTCACCATGATAATAGGCTGAATGTAAATAGGTCCCCTTTTGTTTAATTTCAGAAATATTATCATCAGATATTTGGTTTGAATGTAGACAGCCAAACTACAAACGTCCCTGTTATTCGTTTCAGGCAAATGGTCACCATGGGGTTGGTCTTATTGTTTTTCCTAAATAACATGTTGATTTAGTCATTTTATCGTCATCAGATTATCATCTTCACATATTTTACGCAGAGGTCCCGAACGTCAGGTCATGATTGGTCTGATCTTCGAAACATGACCTTTTAACCCTCAAATACATGGAGACATTGTTTATGTTCCTGATGGTTATCTCTCTCTCTCTCTCTCTCTCTCTCTCTCTCTCTCTCTCTCTCTCTCTCTCTCTCTCCCTCTCTCTCTCTTTCTCTCTCTCTCTCTCTCTCTCTCTCTCTCTCTCTCTCTCTCTCTCTCTCTCTCTCTCTCTCTCTCTCTCTCTCTCTCTCCCTCTCTCCCTCTCTCCCTCTCTCTATCAAGATCAAGAGGGTAATATAATCTGACCGTGCTTCACCAGAGCGAACCGTTGACAAACGGAGTATTCAACCACTGGCACATAGAGAAAAAACGATCGAACATAGCCTTTGAATTCAGACGACGCAACTGGAATACGTTGGATAACAAAATCAATTGAAATAATATCATTTTTTAAATAAAAGTGCTGACTGAAGAAACCAAATCTGCTGTTCAGTTGATTTCCAAGGTGGATTTCCAAGCACACCGCAGAAGGCATCCAATAGTGTAGATACCACAGGCACTGGCCGATTAGCTGACAAATCAACAGATAATTTCAGGCTTGAGAGAATCATAAAAACTTGCAGACAGCCAACAGCTGTCTGCATTGTAGCACATTGGCCTATGTCTTCATGAATAATTTCTCTGCCTTCTCTCCCTGCAATGGAAATCCGTTGATGCATATGCAGCATCTAGGTAACCACAGGGGAAAAAACACAACATACACAGTTACAAACTCACAACCAGTCTAACATCCAGCCTTACGAATGGGGGCATGGCTTGACCAAAATGTACGGCTTATATTGTAACACATTGTAACACATCAGACTTAATTTCTTGTAAAATTCTGTCCAATATTATAACATTCAGCCCAACATTGTCCCTTTCTGTCGGACATTGCAACATATGTTTTAACAATGAAGCAGTCTATCCTAACACCCTAACGTCCTAATATTCTCAGTTTCCGTTTCCCTCTCAAAGAGCAACAAAACAGAGCATTTTTTCATTTATTCATGAGAGAAATATGACCTTGTTAACGGGCCTCATTAACATGTCATAGCCCCACAATACAGGTTTGACTAAGGCATGTAATGTGAGCTGTCATGTTGTAACGTCGTGACATATCCTCTGACATCTTTACAGCATATTATAAAAGGTTAAGTATTTTAAGCATTTACGTATAACGTTAGCTCAAGCATACATTCAGAACGGAAAAATGGTCAAGGTAATAGGTTTGGCATCACTGCATTAAGCAACATTGTTAAACACCAAATTACTACCCAAATTAGTATTAGTACATTATGTTGTGAAGTGGGCATTAGTTTAGAGGAGAACGTGTACTGAAGTAGGTTAGAATAACAGTAAGGCACCTTGAATAGCTACCAAAGATACACATGCTTTTCATGGATGTTCTGGTCTTTTAAAAGCACATTTTAGTTTGTCTGAGATTAGATACAGGTATCAGATCAGATTTCACTATGCAGCTGACCTGCCGGGGAGCATTCCAGATAATTTAAAAACAGAAAGGCCACCTATTGGGATAAATGATTCATGAGCCTAGGTTCATCAGTTTTCATGTTTTCTAATAGCTCGCGGTTCAAAGACATAATACAAATGGCATTTGGAATCAATGCAATTACTTTACACTCGTCGACATACAAATGATTCCCTCCCGTTTCCCTGGATCCGTTCCGGTCATCCAAAGTATGTCGAAGAAGTTAAACCCCAAAGTCCTCTGATCGATTCTGTCCCCCGCCCCCAGAGACACAGGCTAACGGGGTAACTTAGCATCGACTAACAAGGCGCACCAACAGCCAAACTGATTAACTAATGAAGCAATCATTGATCGTCAGCGCGCCAGGGCCTGCCAGCCGGGGCAGGACGGGCCCATTAAGGGGCTCCTTGCCTTCCTCCCCGCACGCTAAAAATGTCAGGGTCATTTAGTGCTGGCCGCTCCGCTCTAAAACCCATTCTGTTGACCACTCATAAATCATCCCCCAGACCGCAGGAGGGGCGTTGGGACGGCCCAGTGGTTCTGTTTGGGTTCTGCGTGGGTGGAAGTGCGGGGGGGGGGGGGGGGGGGGGGGATTCACACCATTGCATCGTTTTTGAGTTTGCTACATCACTTGAAGGTACAAACATGGCCCTGAATCCAATGTGGCAGGCTCAGCTTTTACATGTGGGGTGATGTAGTTATAGTGTGTTATATATTAGCTACCAGAGGGTTAACTTTGGCAATACAGTTACATTTTTAGTGCATTTAGCAGACGCTTTTATACTCTTGTATTCATGTTTCGTGTAGTTAGGCTAACGATTCGGTGTGATTCTACGCATTAAATAACTTAACGAGAACGGAAACAGTGTTGTACAATAAGTCGTCTTTCAGCATTATCGTTTTAAGATATCCATGCCTTCCTACATTAAAGCAAGGATACATAAGTATGCAGCAGGCCCAATAGAGAGAACGATAAAACAAACAGTTCACATATCTGTCAGTTTGCTGCATGAATGCCATGCGTACTCTTTCTTCCCCCAAACGCATGAAACGCTCTTTGCATCCGTCCTGCCAGCAGGAACTGTTGTCAAAAGAGGAACAGTCCTTCTTTCATCAAATGAAAGACACTGGAGACTGTTGCGTTGTCACCGATATGATTTGATGTATTGTAATTCATTATTCACCGTGGTATCTCCCTTCCCAGACCTGAAAATCCTCTCTCCCTCTCTCCATAAATGCATTGTCTCAACCGGCCGGGGCTTTCAGATGCATTTGTGTTTCCATCCGAGACCAAGTGCATTGCATGCGCCGTGTTGTTTGTAAGTGTTATGATATAAACAGCCCCTAACATCCATGTGCAGTTGTCCAGCCACTCTTATCTCATCGCGACTGCTCTGTTTGGGGTCAAGGCATGGTCATCGTTCAGTCTGAACACTCACACTTTTTTACTCTTTGGCACAAAATCCAGTCCCAACACACATATAAAACACACTAATGTACGCACAGAGGCACTCACCACACTCACACACACAGACATACACTGTGGCACACACACACACACACACACACAAACACACACTGTGGCAGGCACGCACGCACACACACACACACACACACACACACACACACACACACACACACACACACACACACACACACACACACACACACACTGTGTCACGCGGGGACAACCACGCACTGAACAGAGATAAAAGTCTTCCCAACGGGAATGGAATTCCCCTCATGGTGTGAACTTTATATGACATAAGCTCTCTCCGCCTCTGTAACATCTGAGAGCGGCTAGGATTCACGACGTGGTGCTCAGCGTCGCCAACACACGACTGATTTAAGTGATGGAAGATGGGAGGGAGTTGGACAACCAGAAACGTCTGTGTAGGCGCATGGTGGAATGGAGATGGAAAAGAATAATATGTAAATAAAGGCATTAAAAATAACGAGGTGTCGCTTGCTTATAGCCTTTAGGCCCCGTAAGATTCAAGAAGTTGGACGTCGGGGTCGTTTATGGGCCAGGCGTTAATGGTGCAAGAAGTGGCGCTCTCTACAGCAGGGGGCTGGGTCTGGATTTAGTGCGTTCAAACCAAAAGCGAATATTTTCGCATTGTCGCGTGTTTGCTTGCGCGAGAAAAAAAATCGCCTCTGTACGCGTCTTTGCATTGACTTTGTACGGATGCGCGCGGCCCCTTCTTTTGTTGGTGTGAACGCAGCATAGGCGGAGTTGCAGGCAGAGGTCTCCGCCCTCCTCATCCGCTCCGCTGTTACCTGTTCTGCACTACTGCTGCCAGGGACTTCAGTGACTACACGTTACACCGGGAGAAGAATAAGGCTCAGCATACCTCGATGATCATCTAAAGCCCTGAGATTCCCTGGAAGTAAAAAAAGAAAAGAAAACCTAGTTAAAAGCTGCGCTGATTGTGGAAGGCGTTTAAACAGAAAACCCGCACGTTTAACCACACAGTGAAGAGTCTGCGATACTTGCAAGGATGCACTTGTTGTCTGCCGGCGCGGTGGCTGTCCTGCTCTTCGGGATCGTCTATCAAGGTAAGTTCTGGGCTCACTCAGTGTGGTGGAGGTGCACATCCGTCCTAAATTACATATTGGCTGTTGTGCATTGGTGTCCGTTACTTTTTTGGGGTGCATAACACAGCACACGCATTGTAACTTATGGGCCGATTCAAACTAGAGACGAGGGCGTCATCGCCACGCCGGGATATCAGAAAGCAGGTCTCTAGGCTAGGATAGATCTCCTCAATAACTCCAGGCTGAAGTGTTGTTTAAACTTCTCTTATAATCAGCTGGGGCATCTGGATAGTCACACTATACGTACAGATCCCCATGACTGGACCATTCAACCAAACACATGTTGGTTGGGTGTGAATGTGATGCAGCACCTATTGTCCATTTCCTGCCATCTCACCGTTAGTAACATGATGGGTGAGAGATAGCACTGCCTTCCCTCCATTTCGCACTCACACGTGTTACCCCAGACAGACTATGTGGTTACCCTTTAGTGCACCGTTGGGTTCTAGCTAATTGGAAGCTATAGAAGAGCAACGGTTTCCTACTAGATTTTTGTTATATTTTGTTATTTCTCGTTTTGTCCATTGTGGAAACTTTGCCAGCTACAATTAAAGGTGGAGGCGGCGGCCCAGTGGCGCCACGTGATATCACAGCCGTTCGGTGGACATTAGTCAGTGGTGGTGGAAAACACAATGGGGTTTGCATAATGGCGAGATATATTTATCTAAATATATATTTATATATCGATTAATACATTATTACATTTTTAGATATTTATTTATGTACATGTACCAAAATTGTTTCATTTTGTAAAAATGAAGAGGTTTTGTTTTTTTAAACGTGGGCTGCATCGCCCCTAACAACAGGTAGGTATTCCAGTTGTCGTATTGCTGCCCTGCCGTTTTAGATGCAGAAGCTATACTCAAGCAGATAGCGGCCGGTGGAGAGAGAGAGGGGGCGGAAAGGTGGAGCACTCTACTTTAGTTTTCACTCTCCCCGTCTGACACCTTTCCCCACGACAGGCACCGCTGTCGTAAATTAATACCATGCCACACCTGTCACTACTCCCGCTCGGGGGCCTGGTTGTTTCGAGATGGAGAACACGGGCCTAATGGTTTTAAAGCGTTTCCGACTCCCTGTGACTCACCCTGTCCACCCCGGGCTCTTGTGTTGTGTACTAGTGCGCACTATACCGTTGTTGATGTTTCTGCACACGACCAAAAAAAAATGGTAGCACGTCTTCTTCTTTTTTTTTTATCATAGGAGACCGTAAGTCTACTGCTTATGTCTTTCGTTGACCAAGAAAACATCCTGATGATCCCCCCACATGCCCGTCTAACACGGGAACATGGGAGGCTACAGCCCTTTATTCCTTATTGAATTACCAGGCCTGGGGAACGTCTTGCTGGGACAGTTTATTGGGTTAGCAATTCAAGCCATATCAATACATTGTGGGTTGGGGTGGGGGGGGGGGCACAGGAGTGGGCGAGGGGGGCCGGCTCCTCTTGTACTGGGGGGCACGACCCTGAGTCACACAGATAATACACAGCGGCCCTGAAAGGCTTGAAGAACAAATAGTCTGCAAAGATGCATCTGGTTTTTCCTCTCCACTCTCTCCATCCCTCCCCCCTCTCTCTCTCTCTGTCCACCGCCGCCACCCCCTCCTCCGCACTCACACACCCTCTCCCTCCTACTCCAGCCTCCCCTCCCTCTCCTCCCCTCTCTCTGTCTCTCCCCCTCCCCCCCTCCCTCCCCCTCTCTCTCTCGCTGTCTCTCACCAACCCCTCCCCGCGCTCAGCCAACCCCCCCTCCCGCCTGAATAGACAGCCCTCAGTTTCCCAGCTGGCATTACCAGTCCGGCCAGCGGGTCTCTCACTTTGCTAATGCACTAATCGAGTGTGTGTGTGCATTTGCGCGTGTCTGTGTGTGCGCGTGTGTGTGGTGTGTGTGTGTAGGGTGTGGAACTTTAGAGGGGAGGGGAGAGAGAGAGAGAGACTGGGGGGGGGGGGGGGGGGGGGCGAGGTGGGGGAGAATCAGACCATTTCACCTGATAGTTACGCCTCCCTCCCGATCACCCATAACTAGTTTATGTCGAAACCTGACATGTGACGGCGTAATGGCGGCGTCCTGGTGAGGCGGGCTGGCTTTGTGTCTCTGGTTTGCATCGCGGACGCACACCATTGTGTATCTATGCGCCCCTGCGTGTCTGGTCTTGTTTGCATGGAGAATTATCTCCACCTGGGGAGGCTGTGATCCCCCTGCCAGGAGGGGATTCCTTTGTGTCTGTTATCGAATAGTTAGATCCACTTTTTTTTTGTCATATTGAGAAGCGTTATTAAGGTCCAGCCGGGATGTGGTCATGAATACAAACACTACCAGCCCTCTTGTTTAATTGCCTGGTGCTGCAGCGCTTGTTAATTTGGGGATAATTATCCAAAGCTTTCAGAGGACTTGAATGGGGGGGACACAAAGCAATCCCAAAGATCCAATATTTTGTGGCGCACGATAAGGATTCACAGAGTTTGTCTGCTATTATTATAATCTTTAAACTTTCCAAAGTGGCACAATATTTTAGTACCTGTTGGTTGAGCTCACCATCCGAAAAACTATCAACTTACTGCTATCCACGCGGATGTAAACAGTTTTTTCGAGTGGTATTATCTTTCCCCATTTTGCAGCTCACGCACCATGCGGTTGAGCTTGTGCAGTTTATGGTCTTGTGCCTCTGTGTTGTAAAATGGATGACTGAACAGGTGGGTGGCTGTCGGTTGTCAGGCTGGGATTGTGCGAGCTCTTGTGCTTCCTTATTGTCTCACGGTAACCCAGACGTTCTGCCCAGATGTTCAATTTAGGAGTCAGGAGGAGAGACCCATTGAACCGGTGTCGAATCAAAACCAAGAATGAATGATCCAACTTGAACCATTTGACAGCCCTACATAGCACCGACAGAAGTGCAGAGCTATCATAATAGCCATCACACAAAGTGGCTGTACTTCCTGTGAGTGACACATAAAAGAGGTATAATTCGGGGTCTGGCTCACATTGAGTAAAAGCAATGGTATGACGGACTCCATCTCTGGAGAACATGGAAGCGCTCTGAAAGCGAGTGCAGTAGCAACCATGACTCCATGATGGTATAAGTCCATTGTCCTCTTGTGTCAGTTTTACTCTCCTTAGGCATCAGTAAAACAGCAGTAACAGACTCTTAATTGTACCGCTGCGATCCTCCCTCCATCCACTCTCACATAAAAGCACCGATAACTATTGTGCTTCAAGTGTTCACACTTGAATATTTTAAGGATAATTAGGGGGTATTTATTTTAATAATTTATCTGTTGTAAAACAATATCCCCTGTTCGCCTTTTCAGTTGAGAAATGAAGCGTGGAGCAGTGCTGTGCCACAGGAAAGCAGTTCTTTATTTAGTTGTATTCAGGGGAGGGCTGCAATGAGAGTGGCATTGTCTCAGCCCTGAAGAGGGAGAATTAACATCAGGATAGAAGTGACTGGGGCTCCATGCAGCACCACTTCTATTGTGCAGGGCTCCCCCCTTCCCCCATTGTAATGCGTGAAGGTAACCCCTGGTTTTGGGGAAAGGGCGACGGCATTCTCCAATAGACCCGGGCCCTTGTGTTAAGACAAAAAGTGAGTTTGTTTCGCTCCTTTGTCATTAATGCGGTCCCCCGCCGCCCCCCACTGGACTCCTGTGGGCGCCCGCTGACTGTTTTGTGAAGCAGTCTCTTTTTTTTAAAACAAATGGATGTGTGATGGTGACTTCTCCTTTCCCGCTCCCCTCTCTCTCTCTCTCTCTCTCTCTCTCTCTCTCTCTCTCTCTCTCTCTCTCTCTCTCTCTCTCTCTCTCTCTCTCTCTCTCTCTCTCTCTCTCTCTCTCTCTCTCTCTCTCTCTCTCTCTCTCTCTCCCTTTGTCATGAATATGGAACGGCACACACCCACGCACTCGCGTACGCACACACAGAGACACGCCCCTCCGCGAGGGTGAAGACTCACACACATACACACACACACACACACAGGCACACAGCAAAACACACACGCACACACACACACACACACACACACACACACACACACACACACACACACAGAGGCACACCCCTCCGCGAGGGCGCAGACTCTGTGCTGCCTGTTCTCATGTGTGCCACCGGAGGAGGGGGGGGCGTTCCCCCAACCACCTACCATATGAAAAGCGGGGCGGCCACACCCATTTTTAACAAGGCCCGGGATCTTAGTGGAAAAAAAATCCCCGGCGCATCTCCATTGTCTTTAATGAATTCTCTGAGTGCCTCTTGTTTGTTATCTGGGTTGATAATCTAATGGCTCTGAGAGAGAGAGAGCGAGAGAGAGAGAGAGATAAAGAGAGAGAGAGCCCCCCAGGGAGGGGAAGGGTGAGCTTCACAGTGCCGTCGTCAAGCCCCCGTCCCACGGGGGGATCTTTGTGGGCTTGAGATTTATTAATGATTTTATTATTTCCATTCTCATTGTAATGTCGGTGGAAAGACACAGCCGTCATCATGTTCCATTAGGGCCGATGGGAGCCATTACTGGGAGTACACTGTGGCCCCTTTGGGGCCCTGCTTCCATGAAGCCCCCTCCTGACCCCCAGGAGAGGTCAGAGGTGAGGGTTCACCCCAGCGTTCACTCCCTGCAAAGTCATAATTCCTGCCCCTTTCAGAAAACCTGCAAATCACGGAATAGGGAGCGTACATGTTTGGCGAATTGTTCCCGGTCGAGGGGAGACTGAAAGAGGCTTTTGTACAATAGGGGATTGTATTGGGTCGGTGCTTTGGGAAGGCAGAGAGAAGGGGGGGGGGGGTATCGGGGCTCCGAAGTAAAACGCAATGTTTTCATTCTATTTATTTCTGAATTGCTTTCTGTTGGTTCTAAAACAGCCTCCCAATACTGAGTGGTGCCTATTCATTCAAACTCTCTTTAGCTTTCGCTTTCCCCCCCCCCCCCCCCATGTTTTTCTCTCCGTCTTCGTTCCTGTCATGAAAGCATAGTCGTAGGGCTCTTCGCCCGGAGGACTCGACAGCACGGCTTTTTGTCCGCGGCTGACCTTCGCTTCCACAGTCTGGTCATTTTAAAAGCTGGTGCTTTGTGCTCCGCTGATGCCTCCCATCTTTCTCCCTCCCTGGTATGCCGCAGCACCCCACGGTGCCCCCGAGCTATCTATGATTACATGCGGCTCCGGCTGAACTTGGGAGCCGACAGGAGTGCTCATTCAGAAGGGAGCCTCCTTTTCACGAGGGGACGGGCAGGCAAACGTATGTCTGCTGGTGCGCAAGCTGGGCATGCAATAAATACCGAAGGGCTCACATCCAATACATGGTCCGAATCTCAAGGCAGAGGCGGTTTTTTAAGGGGTTCTTACTCCACGTCGTGCTTATCTGTGTTTGTGCGATTCTGTGTGTGTGCCAACAAATTTGGGAGTATACCGAAGACTTTGTGACCTGCAGTTGTATGCTGCTATCACAATACCGTGCACCGTTTTTACTTTGAAAGCTACACTGACAGATGAAACGTTCCCAACAGGTCATCGTGTTAAGGAGCCCATCACACGTTTAATAACGCTGCGAGGGTATTCCTCAGCAATGAGATGTATCTCCCAGCCATCATCAGCCACCCCGGCCACACTGTTTTGCATTCATTTATATTCAGAGAGCCCGAGAGCCGGCCATTACACCACTAGACATGAGAAGTTAGGCCGTGAAGTTGCCCCTTCACAGCTCTGAGCGTGCACCCGCCCCGCAGCCCGAGCACTCGCAGAAGGTGAAGTGCACCGTCTTCCAGTAATTGGACGCGATGCTCAGTTCTGCCCTATCGCCCTCCTTATCAGCAAAGAGCGAGGTTTCCGGGGAGAACGTGCACAACTGTAACTCTCCAACGGGTCTGGTTTACCAGCGACCTTTGCTCTCCCCTCCCCTCCAATTTTTTTTTTATAAAGCCGTAAAAGCTTGCATGTACAAGAGTGAAGTCATGCTCTTTAAAGATCAAGTCTTTTATTGGTAAATGGGAGCACCCCCGAGGGGGAGGGG